>NC_030683.2:111136995-111346995 GCF_000004195.4 Xenopus tropicalis | reverse complement strand
CTGCCCTCTACCTGCCCTTACACACCTGCCTTCTCATCCTGCCCCATCCACTCCTGCCCTCTCCCTGCCCTTGCACACCTGCCTTCTCATCCTGCCCCATCCCCTACTGCCCTCTCCCTGCCCTTACACACCTGCCTTCTCATCCTGCCCTATCCACTCCTGCCCTCCTGCCCTTGCACACCTGCCTTCTCACCCTACCCTTGCACACCTGCCTTCTCATCCTGCCCCATCCCCTCCTGCCCTCTCCCTGCTCTTACACACCTGCCTTCTCATCCTGCCCTATCCACTCCTGCCCTCCTGCCCTTGCACACCTGCCTTCTCATCCTGCCCCATCCCCTCCTGCCCTCTACCTGCCCTTACACACCTGCATTCTCATCCTGCCCCATCCCCTCCTGCCCTCTCCCTGCCCTTGCACACCTGCCTTCTCACCCTGCCCCATCCCCTCCTGCCCTCTACCTGCCCTTACACACCTGCATTCTCATCCTGCCCCATCCCCTCCTGCCCTCTCCCTGCCCTTGCACACCTGCCTTCTCACCCTGCCCTTGCACACCTGCCTTCTCATCCTGCCCCATCCACTCCTGCCCTCTCACTGGACTTCCCATTCACCCTCTGTTGTTGCAGCAAAACCTCAAGGGAAGCTGTAGGTTACAGACACGACTCTCCCAGGACACGTCCTTGCCTCACAGTTATTTATTATGTCATTGTGATAAAAATGAATAGTGCAGGCAAAGCAATGTCTGTATCTTATACTTAACTCCTTCACTGCCAATGGATTTGCCTTGCTGATTGGTGACATTTCCCTTTGTGCCTATGGTCATGGGAAAATATACTAGGTCCTAGGCTTCTAACTAAAGCCTCTGTTCTTGATTTAGCCAAGACACAGGGGCACATAAGGGCTCTTCCCACCCCAAACAGCAATAATTAAAGGTGCAGCTCATCTAGGGATGAGACAGGCTGTTGGGATAATGAGAGGCCCAGGCGGGGCTTCTGCACAAGAATCGATTTGTCAGTAGACCAGATTCCTGAAGGACTGCACTTTACATTGCCCCTTCCCTCCCAGCCTTCTCTCTTTTTCCCTTTCTCATTACTCTCCCTCTCCCCACTTCCTTTCTAATTCATCACACTCACAGGATCACTTGGCTCAGTGTATCCTTGTAGCTTCGCATACATATAATAGCTTGTAGTGTATCTTTCTCCCAGAAATATAATGACTTACGGTTTCTAAGGACCTGTTTAACCCTTTCTGATGCCAGCCCGGGAGAGAGCACAATTAGTAAGCTTAGGCTGACAGTATGTTCTTTTACTCTGCAGTACTGTTGTTCCACGCCCCCCTAGCAAATCACTCAGGAAGGTTTTTTCAATGTCAGGAGAATATTATTGGCTGGCAGTAATTAATCCTTTTGGTTACAACTCTCCATTCTGCTTTTCATACTCTCACTGCCTGACTGAAGCTCTGTGAGGTCTCTTATAATAAATTGCCCCCCCCCTCCCATTTATATTTCTCTGGGTCAGCCTCTACCTCTGCAATCAATGTCATTGAAAGTCCATTCAGGTATTACAGCTGCACCCTCCCATGCTACCCACACTGAGCCCACTAATGCTGATGGTGCACTGGTTCTGTGACCCAGATGGTACCTTAAATTACTCTAATTAATCAAAGCCAAAGGGCAGAAGTGAAGGGGTCAGATACTGAGTAATAACAGGCAGGTTGGGGTAGGTATAGGGGTTCTTGTCATGAGGTTGAGGGGAGGCAGTTTGGGAGGTTGCAGGCCTCTGGGGGTGCAATCAGGTGGGAGATGGCTGGTCTCTATGGAAATGACAGGTTGAGGGACATGGAGGCAGGTTTAGAAGTAGCATGCTCTCTGAGGGGATAATATGGGGGTTACTAGGGTCCTTAGGGGAAGGCAACAGGCCACCCTGGGAGTGCATTAAGGTTGGAATAGGCTGGGAAATAGAGGGTCCCTCTGATATGGAGGCAGTGGGCCTCTGGGTTGGGTAAGATGTAGCAGGCCTGAGGGGCTAGGTTGGAAGGTAGCAGGACAATTGAGGGGTAGCAGGAAGCAGGCCCCTAGGGGGTTTGAAGGCCCTTTGGCCTTGGATGGTTGGGAGGTAGTAGGTGTGGGGGTAGGTAGGTTGGAGGTAGCAGGCCCCTTGGGGGCATGGCAGGGTGGCAAGCTGATTGGTTAGCAGATTGGGAGGTAGCAGGCCTCTCTGGAGGAGAAAGGCTTAACTATGAAATTAAAACGACAGGACAGGGAAGTAAGTGAGTTTGATCAATACAGCTGATCAATATTGTTGCTTCATCCTGAACCCTGACTGAATACAAAAGGATCACAGTCCTTCAAGTATGTAGTGTGTTAGTGCTTGTGTATCTCTGCGTCCTAATAACAATAATGATACACGTGTGTATGATGATAAAACAAATGAATGTTGGTCTTTACCAATAAGTGCATGTGTACAAATGCGGCTGTGTGTTACGTGTAGAATACTTATGTGCCCTGTATATGTGTGTTTGTACAATGGTGTATGTTCTTGTATGAAGGACGGTTTTTAAGCATAAATGGATGTATGAAGATGTGTTTCTAAGTGTGTCTACCCCCAAACCCTGAAATATTTCCCGACACACAAGCACATATACTAACAGACATATACAAACGCAAACAGACATATACATACACAAACAGACATATATACTGTGTATATACACAACACACATATACATACACAGACATATATATATACAAGCACTAACCCGCACTCATGCTCTGCCTTTTAGCAGGATAGGTCACGATTCTGTGTCCCAGTAGCCTTAGATGTATGAAATAAACAGGTACCTGCAGTAACACAGTGGCATTAAATTAGTACCAACATGTTCCTCAGTTTCGTCTTACTGAGCCCCTTGTAAGATGCAGCAGCGAGCAGGCTGGAAGTGTCGGGAATAGCAAGACTAAGAGCATCCCAGCAGCAGGTGCGCCCTAAGGAAATCGCTGGTAGCTGGATAGCCTGCTGCCTGCCTGATAGCCTGCTGCCTGCCTGATAGCCTGCTGCCTTCCGCTGCCTGCTAATGCCTCATTTCCCCAGTGGCAAGGAGCAACACTGGACAAGTTGATAGCTGCAGTTTGCCTTACGTCACAAGACAGGCAATGAGCAGTATGTGACCCTATAGAATCCCCCCCAGCTGCAGACCCCAGGACATGTCTCTGCCTTCATACCTCCCCCCCTACCCCATACACCTACCCTCTGTTGCAGCCTAAGGTAAAAGAGGCAAAAATCATATACTTACTTGCAGAGAGAGAGTGAGAGAGAGCACTGTATATTTTCAAACAGGTCCTTCTTTTTTTTTATATAAAAAAATATTCTTCTAAAGAACATAGAAATAATATATCTATTTTCTATATTCTCTCTGGGATGACTCCACAGGAAGAGTGGCTCAAGATCAGCAAACAAAAAAAAAAATAATCAAAAAACCGACAATAAAAAGAGCTCCAGGATAGGCTGTCTGCGGGACTTGAATGACAAGGAATAAAACCAAGAAGAGAGGAAGGCAGCTTGGTCGCAGAACGGATTGGTATTGTTGCCTGCCTGGCCTGCTTGCTGGTACAGCCGTGTCAAAAAGAATGGGAGGTTTCAAAATTAAAAAAAAAAAAAGGAAAAAAAAAATCCAGAATGGTTTGTGCCTGAGTGGAGCTCTCTCTCCAGTTTGCAAGATGCAGAATGGGGATGTGCCCAGTCCGCTGCAGACCGTACTGTGACATCACCGCCTGCTTAAGGTGGAACGTCAACTCTCTGTTTGCAACCTGCTGATGGGGATGGTGAGGGGAAGATGTGCCGATCCCAAGCCCCACCTCTCCGCATCCCAGCTACACCGCCGATACTCTGTGCCTTCTGCACCAGCCGGGAAGCCGCATCTGCCTCCGTATCTCCCAAATGGATGCTGCCCTGTAACTGGGCGCAGGATAAAAGCAGAGGAGCAACGACTTGGCCTTTACTGATGTGGCACATTGGGAAATGTAGGCATGGGCTGCCTGCTGGGAGGTGTGTGTGGAGGATCCACCTTAAGGGCATTACAAAGGAATGTCTCAGAGTTGGGAAGCAGCAGGCAGAGAAGCAGGGGATATGACTTCGGAAAGGGCTTTCCAACCTGATGCTCCTCGGCTGTTTTTAAATTGCAGTTTGGGGATAGTTCAACAACAGCCAGTGAGCTTCAGGTTGGGGGTGCCGGGGATCAGCTACAGTTTACACATGGGTATTGGCTTTGCATTGGCTGCGATTGTCACAGTCATTGCCCTTAACTTTCTTGTGCCTGCCAATGTCAAAGCAAGGTGTCACTGAACAATGAAGAATTATGCAAGGCTGAGTGTGACACCTAGCTAGGGAAACCAATAGAAGGCAAAGGGCACACGGCTTCCCTGTCTCCCTCACCTTTGGGGCATTGGAGTTCCAATTTACTGCAAGGATGGTGCCCGCTGCAAAGTGACATGTGCTGGGAATGTTAATGATGGGCGTGTTGCAGGGCTGGTAGCATCAGGGTTGGTGAGACTGGAAAGGACTTGAATTGGAGGTCATTGGACAGCACAGCACTGCTGCAGAATCTCCTAGGGAGCAGAGCTGTCAATCACTGTCCCACCTTATAAACCATGCTGCATTGGACTCATCAAGCCTGGCTGTGATTCACTGCTCTTTCCCTTCTCAGGGAATTCTGAGCTCTTGGTGACAAAAGTCACCTTCAGTTTTCCATTTGTCTCAGGCTATTAGGGTTTCCAGCCTTGTCGACACTTGCAGCAGCAATGTGAAGCCAGGGAGGTCCCACAATGCTATGGCAATATTCAGTGGCCAGCTATAGCATATATAAAAATACCAATATAATAACAGTATAAATAACCAGGAAAACACTTGGGCATGGGCTATTTAGCATACAGAGCATCAGACGTGTTTTAATACACAGGGTAGTTGCCATTTCATTTACTGTTGGCGGTGGAACAATATATTATCCTTAACCTGCAAATAAAATTTATTTATTTGGTTTATATCAAGCAATGCTCCCTGTCAGATAGTGAACTTGTATTATTCCTGATAAAAAGCCATACAGCTTCCATTGCTTTCAAGTCTAACAAGTTTTCTCCATTCTACAGTGCTGTAAACGGAAAATCGCAGGCTGACTACAAGCAAGGGACTGCAGGTTGGACATTCCTGATCTATATTATTACTACACCTCCATAAGATGGGGGGGCCCAACTCCTCCACCCCCATTGTCTATAAATGTGGCCCCAGAAGATATTTGTTTCCTAAGTTCCTTTTTTTTAATAGCAGTCAAAATAAATAAAAATAAAGTAAAAATAAAATAATAAAAACAATTCAACTGTTTCTGTCTTATTAATATCTTTATTTGCATTTGCTATAGGCAGTTATTAGAGCAATAAAGATTGCTATTGCTATTACAAACATGGGGTAACCTGTGAGCAATGTCTCTCAATGTGAAATGTACCTATCTCAGGGTAACAGTGGGCCCTGTGTGTCCATGTGTACTCATATGAAACTGTTATTTAGGGACATAACAACAGGGTCAGCAAAGGGGACCCTGGGCAATACTGTACAATGAGTGTATCTGGGCACATTATACATGTAATGCAGTTAATTTTCCATTAGGTCCAGAGGTCCTAAAAAGGATTTAATGTAGAGCCAAAGATTAGAATCCTCTAAAGCAGAGCTGCCTAGCTGGGGTCCCCCCAGCCTGACAAGCCATATTTATGACCCCGAGAATCTCTATGGACATCTTGGTATGACATAGTTTTATAATAATCCAGACCCCAAAAAATGAAATATATAACAGTCCCTAATGTAGTGCTGTAAACTGAGCGGGAAATTTCTTTAGGCTGTCAGGGCACTCTGGACAGACCCTAGATTAACTATAGCCTAAAAATGGATCCTGTTCTGAAATGATCATCAAGGGAATTGGAGAGCAGAGTGCATCTTCATTTACATTTTACAACTTGGCACAGGCACACATTGCCTGAACTCAGCCTTTAATACAAAAGCAATAAAACCCAGTCATTTAGATAATTTGGTTTGTCCAGTTTAAAGCTCCCCCTGCCTGGATCTTTCAAATCATTTTTTGCTTATTTGAGGTGCTTTTGTCCAATCCACGCAATTGTAAAGCCAGACCTGCCTAGGAGAGATGTCTAAAGCTGTGCAGAAACACAGAGACCAAGTCATCCAGTTCTGGGATAAACATCAGCCTGAGATGTGTTGGGCAAAAACTCCCATCTGTGCATGTCATGTATGAAATATAGCATCTGGCTATGACCTTTTCCTGCCCAGTGGCTCTATTGATTCATTAAATGGCATGATAATTTAAATGAAACAAACCCCTTAAAAAATGTTGTATATTTGCACTTCACTTTGGGGAGGCCTCAGCATTGGTTGGGAGCCCAGCCTGAGAACTAATTACGCTTAGCTTTGGAAAGAATGACTATTTGCACTCGTAGATACTTTTTGAAGTCTAACTGAGTTAGGGTTAGACTTGAGATGATCACTGTATGTATCACAACATACTGGTGCTGAATTGTGACAAATGATGTCATGCTCTATAGCAGAGCCGGAACTAGGGGTAGGCAGAAGAGGCAGCTGCCTAGGGCGCAACAACTGGGGGGCGCCAGGCAGGAGCCTCTCTTGGCTACCCCTAGTCTCTGCGCTCCGTTTTCATTGCCCCCACCGCTTGTCATCAATCGGCGGGGGCAATGAATTATCGCTTCGCCCCCCCCAGCGGCAAAAAGGGGGGGGGATGGGGGTGCATTAGCGCAGGTGTACGGGAGAGGTGGCCGACCGGGTTGCCTAGGGCGCCCAGTCGGCTCGGCCCGCCCCTGCTCTGTAGCAGTGTTCCCCAACCAGTGGCTCGTGAGCAACATGTTGCTCCCCAACCCCTTGGATGTTGCACCCAGTGGCCTCAAAGCAGCTGCTTATTTTTGAATTTCTGGTTAGGATGCAAGTTTTGGTTGCATAAAAACCATGTATACTGCCAAACAGAGCCTTCTGTAGGATGTAAGTCCTCATAGGGGCTATTAAATAGGCAATTACAGCCTTTATTGGCACCCTCAGAAACTTGCTTGTGTTGCTCTCCAACACTTTTTCCATTTCAATGTAGCTCATGTATAAAAGGTTGGGAATCCCTGCTCTATAGAATATTGTCAGGAATGTTTAATGATCCAAAAAGGTCTATAAAGACATTGGGCATGCAGGGGCCCGGGGCTGTAAAACCTTTTTGAGGTTAATATCCTGCCAGTAGGCCAGTAGCCTTTCTTTAGTATAGTGATCCCCAACCAGTGGCCCACAAGCAACATGTTGCTCACCAACCCCTTGGATGTTGCTCCCAGGGAATTAAAAGCAGATGCTTATCTTTGAATTCCTGGCTTGGAGGCAAGTTTTGGTTGACTAAAAACCAGGTGTACTGTCAAATAGAAACTCCTATAGGCTGCCAGCCCACATAGGGGCTACCAAAAAGGGTTGGGCCCCCTGAAAACGACCTTTGCACTAAGTCAGATGTGGGTGATGCTTGCAATAGGAACATGGTGACTATGTTCCTCTGTATAAAGTTGGCTATACACGATAATATCCATGTAGACTGTACCTGGCTGGTCTGATCATTTGGCCCCTGGGCCAACAATAGAGCACTTTCAATGTTTTTAACTTTCAGTGGTTGAAAACCTTTAATTGTTACCCTATGTGGGTAGTCCTGTCCAATTCTTCATTATGTACTTCCCAGTCCTTCCATTAGTCTGGATGCTGCTTCCTTACTTACAATCACACATCAGACTTGTGGTTACTGTATATACAGCTATTTGCTGTGGTTGTGCCCATAGCCTTCTGCTCAACAGCTGTACAGGTGCTGTGGCAGTGCCCTGTTTGCATTGCATATTTTGCAGTATACTGTCTATTCAGGACTGTTTTTCCAGTGTGAGATATATATATAGAGAGTATGACTCCAAGCATATTCATCGATAAACAATACATCATATAGAATTTTGAAACCGATAAGAGCCTTTTCACATAATGAAAACACAAGCCTGGTTTTGGGAACACACCTACTGAGCCTTAAGGGTGAAGACACACAGAGATACTAGTAGCAGCTACTTGTCACGGCTACAAAAATAGACAATGCTGATCATTTACTGATAATTGTTTCTACATGTGTTTTAGCAGAGGCAATTCTCAGTGTTGCATTTAGTAGCCGCTACTAATTGTTCTTAAGGGCTCTGGCACACGGGGAGACTAGTCGCCCACGACAAATCTCCCTTGTCGCGGGCGAGAATGTAAATCACCGGTGGGATGGCATACACGGCGCCTCTCAGGGCAACTTCTGCGATGCCATCCCACCGGTGATTTACATTCTCGCCCGCAACAAGGGAGATTTGTCGTGGGCGACTAGTCTCCCCGTGTGCCAGAGTCATTTGTAAATGTAACTGCTATTGAAATCTTTGTTTATTCATCCCTTTTTATCTCTGCGCTTACTCCTTGTTCTGACTGCTGAAACAATATAGTGAAAGTCCATTATCTTCAAGGACAGGTAACGTTTTTTTTAGTGTTCTGTGCCAGTTTGGAAGCATTTTAACCGCAAGACTCCACAGAAGACACAAGGTCATCCCTCAAATGAAGACAGAAGGTTAATTCTCCTTTAGCCACAGGAAGGCTTTCTTCCAGCAAGGGCTTATAGAACTCATTGGCAAGGAAAGCAATGATTTTAATAGGTCAGTTTAATGGGGATCTGTTGTGCACTGACTGTGGGGAAATTGTCTTTTACTCTCATGATACGTATTTTAATAGACATATACTCCCAGTTTAGCATCTATGGGTGTTTATTTTATGCATGCTTATTATACATGGGTCCCTCCATGACACATGTAATTTACAGAGGATTTCCTGCACAGGGTTCCATAGCGTAACATTAAGGCCTAGAAGTTGGCTCACACTCATTGCAGTTTGTCTTCAGCAGATCATCTTAATTAACCCTGTATGGGCTAGTAAGCTGCAGGGGAGATAGATAGGTATTTCTGCTGGCATTCAGCAGTCACTATTAGTGGGTTGGTGGGAGCTGTTTGGGCCTCTGTGTACAGGTATGGGATCCCTTATCCAGAAACCCATTATCCAGAAAGCTCTGAATTACAGAAAGCAAGTCTCCCATAGACTCCATTTAAATCAAATAATTCAGAATTTTAAAACTGATTTCCTTTTTCTCTGTAATAATAAAATAGTACCTTGTAATTGATCCCAACTAAGATATAAATAATCCTTATTTGATGCAGAACAATCCTATTGGGTTTAATGAATGTTTTATTGATTTTTTAGTAGACTTAAGGTATGGAGATCCAAATTACGGAAAGACCCCTTATCCGGAATACCCTTGGTCCTGAGCATTCTGGATAACGGGTCCTATACCTGTACTTGAAATGCCAGGGCCTATTTTGACTCCCAGTCCAGTGACAGCTGGGTTGGACTTGGGGGTGAAAGACCCCTTATCCAGAATCCCCAAGTCCAACCCAGCTGTCACTGGACTGGGAGTCAAAATAGGCCCTGGCATTTCAAGTACAGGTATCCAGGTGCACCTGCCAGCCGTGTCCCCTAACGTCCCAACCCCCGCAGGGGCCCCCCTAACCCCCCTCGCAGGGCCCCCCACCCGATGTCCTCCCCTGAGCACGTACATTTAAGGCACCAGGGGAGGTGCGGTCGGGCAGGGGGAGCGCTGGCAAGGGTCAGGTCTGGGCCGCCGGGGCCCACTAGAGCCAAGGCCAACCGGGACTTTTCCCGGTGTCCCAATGGCCCAGTCTGGCCCTGCCTGACAGTCTATTTGGGTATGTAGGCCAGGTCAGGCGCTGTTTTAAGAAGCCATAACGCGATGCCAAATGCCAAACGTTTAAATATTTCTTGTGTTGATGCAACATTTCAGTGAGTGTATTTATCAACAACAAAACTGCCACAAGTACAAAAATTGTTCTTATATCCTATTATAAACATGCAGCTATATGTGTATTTAAAGGCAAACTTGGCATTATATTGTGCTGCCATTTGCAGATTCTAACAATTTATCCTCCTTTCAGAAGTTCCAGTTCCAGCAATGAATCTACAGGAGAATGAAACCAATGAACGGTTTATTTGTGAGTGCATCTACCTTCCATTTGTGCTGGTTTGTGCCACTAGAGGGTACAATGTGATTATCTGTACAAAGCACCTGGACTGTACCTGGCAGCTTGATATGGCATCCTCGGGGGGGTCCAGTTTGTAAATAAAGGACTTTGCTCTGATAGCGCTGAGAGTGCAGACTGTTTTGTGTATATGGGGTGCAGCCGGGGTGTGCTGCAAGAATGTCACTCCATGGGTAAAGTGTAAGAGTGGCAGCTGTGGCAAAGGGGTTGCAACATTCATAGGATTACACCTGGGCAGATGCACTTAGAGTGGGCTTCTAGGTGTATCACTGTAGTTGCCATTCTGTTTCTGGATATTTTTTATACACATTTCTCAATTTCATGCCCCATTTTGGTAAATAACTGTGACATCACCATGATCAGAGGTGCAAACCTACCCCAACTCTCCTGGTCCGTGTAAGGGCAGTGTAAGGGCAGTGTAAGGGCAGTGTAAGGGCAGTGTAAGGACAGTGTAAGGGCAGTGTAAGGGCAGTGTAAGGGCAGTGTAAGGGCAGTGTAAGGACAGTGTAAGGGCAGTGTAAGGGCAGTGTAAGGACAGTGTAAGGGCAGTGTAAGGGCAGTGTAAGGGCAGTGTAAGGACAGTGTAAGGGCAGTGTAAGGACAGTGTAAGGGCAGTGTAAGGGCAGTGTAAGGGCAGTGTAAGGGCAGTGTAAGGACAGTGTAAGGGCAGTGTAAGGACAGTGTAAGGGCAGTGTAAGGGCAGTGTAAGGGCAGTGTAAGGACAGTGTAAGGGCAGTGTAAGGACAGTGTAAGGGCAGTGTAAGGACAGTGTAAGGGCAGTGTAAGGACAGTGTAAGGACAGTGTAAGGGCAGTGTAAGGGCAGTGTAAGGACAGTGTAAGGGCAGTGTAAGGGCAGTGTAAGGACAGTGTAAGGGCAGTGTAAGGGCAGTGTAAGGACAGTGTAAGGGCAGTGTAAGGGCAGTGTAAGGACAGTGTAAGGGCAGTGTAAGGGCAGTGTAAGGACAGTGTAAGGGCAGTGTAAGGGCAGTGTAAGGACAGTGTAAGGGCAGTGTAAGGGCAGTGTAAGGACAGTGTAAGGGCAGTGTAAGGACAGTGTAAGGGCAGTGTAAGGGCAGTGTAAGGACAGTGTAAGGGCAGTGTAAGGGCAGTGTAAGGACAGTGTAAGGGCAGTGTAAGGACATACATAGCTAGGCAGAAATGTAGCTGGCCAGAAGTGATGAGTCACAAACAACAAGTAAATCTGCAATCTATACAGCTGCATTCCAGACTGAATTCTCATTGTGTGAAATAGACTCCCTGGGAAGGTCAGAAAAACATTTACAAATACAAGAAGAACTATGGTATTATATGTCCAGTAAATATACATGCTTATCTATTGGTCCGGGAGCAAAAGGGTCCTATTCTTTATATCAAATACTGTATTTGTAATGTTATCAGTGGCGTAACAAATGTGGGGAGCAGCGGCTATCTCCCAATGGGGCCTGCTGGAGAAACTGGGCAACTTGGAGAGTTGGACAGTAGGAGAGTGTATGTGGCACATGGGGCAGGGGGTCGGTTGCCATTTCCATAGTCTCAGGTCCCACAGTTACAGCACTGACTGTTATGGCACTCCCAAATACATCAACAATCCTATACTTCAGAGCTGTTGTTCAACAGCACCCATAAGACTGGCAGACATGCTGTTAATGGTTTCTGCCTCCATCTCACTTTGCTATACAAAGATACCACAGCCAGTATATGCACCCCACTGCTACTATAGGCACCATGTCTCCCTACTACACCTACTATCCCACAGCCCCAGTCCCTTCCCAGAGGCTATTATCCCCCACTGCTACTATAGGCACCATGTCTCCCTACTACACCTACTATCCCACAGCCACAGTCCCTTCCCAGAGGCTATTATCCCCCCACTGCTACTATAGGCACCATCTCTCCCTACTATACCTGCTATCCCACAGCCCCAGTCCCTTCCCAGAGGCTATTATCCCCCCCTGCTACTATAGGCACCATCTCTTCCTACTATACCTGCGATCCCACAGCCCCAGTCCCTTCCCAGAGGCTATTATCCCCCCACTGCTACTATAGGCACCATCTCTCCCTACTATACCTGCTATCCCACAGCCCCAGTCCCTTCCCAGAGGCTATTATCCCACTGCTACTATAGGCACCATCTCTCCCTACTATTCCTGCTATCCCACAGCCACAGTCCCTTCCCAGAGGCTATTATCCCCCCACTGCTACTATAGGAACCATCTCTCCTTACTATTCATAAGAGGAGCCCTATGCACAAGATGGATGGAGATGGAGGTTTGTCCAGTGAATGCAACCCTCCAGGGAAATAGAAAGGATCCTAGGCTGCTGGAAACTCCACAACTTAATTTGTATGACTTTTTGTGTTACATGACTGGATATATTCTGGTATCCTTGAATGTGTTACATACTGCACCACTACATGGGTAAAAAAAATAGGTTAAAACTTAATTTGCCCTTTAATTTGCTCCATTCAATGGTTTCTTTTGTTTCTTTTTACGTTCAGATGTGTTTCTATAGTCTTTATTTACCTGCACCCTGTTTCTTTCAAAAAACCCTATACATAGGTCTTACGGCCTCCCACATCCTTGAGCTCCTTGTATTTAGCCTGGCGTACGTGGGAGTGAAGCTTTATACACAATATCCACAATACTCATTGTGCTTGCCAAGCGCCCAGGTAAGAGAGCTGACTGGTGTCGGATTTTATGAATTCCCAACAATAATGAGCCACTACTGCTGCTCACAACCAGCCTCTGTGTTTCACTTACCGACACATCAGCAAACAACGTGGGAGGTGATACAATCTAAACTAAGCAACGGTAGGTTAATTATAAACACTAGGCTACTAAAACAAGTACGATAGCTCAACTCACTCTGCTGTAAATTTTAGTACGGCTATACAGTTTTAAGGACAAGAGTTAGAAAGGTACGGGAAAGGACAAGCAAAGGCATATAAGGACTGGCACACTGCAGAAATAGTATTGCAGATATCCCAAGCAGAGATATCAATTATCCCCATGTCATCATTTTAAAGCATAATAAACCCATCCTGGAGTTACTTTAAAGAACAAAAGCCTATCCCCTAACCCCAGGCCCCGTCCAAAGGCCTTCCCAACCCAACTGGGAATCGCAGGCATGTTATCCATGTACCAGTCTCAAAATTGCCTTGAGTGTATTATTATCAGGCTAATGGCATGGGGTTATTGGAAGTCTCTGTCCTCAGGAGAGGAACGCTATGCCCCCCCCCCCCCCAGAAGCTACTGTTCTAGGCATTGGCCCATGGGTTCCTATATTTAAAATGCTGAGACTATAACGTGGAGCTTAGTTATTGCTATGTCACTTTGACCAAGGTGTCTATGTGTTTTTCTACTGTATATCTAATACCAACCAGTAGGATAGCTTATCCCTTGTCTACTTCTGCTGGGTGACAGTGGTGGGGAATTTATTGAGGTTTGCATTTAAAGTCTTCAGGGTGAGACTGGAACTGCCTTTAGCCTAAATGTCCCCATACATGGGCCGATTCTAGCTGGCGAAATCGGTCCCTTAGACCGTGTATGGGCACTAACGACGGGCCTGTCCGATATCTGGCCTGAAATCGGACAGATATTGATCGGGTTAAATTGATCAGGTTAAAAAATCTAGTCGGAACCAACTTTGCCTATGCCCGTCATTATAATTCGATCGTTTGGCCTCAGGGCCAAACGATTGAATTAGCCTACAGGTTCCCCGATATCGCCCATCCGTAGGTGGGGATATCGGGTGAAGATCCGTTCACTTGGCGATCTCGCCAAGCAAGCGAATCTTCCCATGTATGGGGACTACCGACGGGCCTGCCCGATGATATCTGGCCTGAAATCGGGCAGATATCGATCGGGCAGCTTAAAAAATCTAGCTGGATCGGGGACTGCATCGGCTCGTTGATGCAGTCCCTGAACCAACTTATACCCTATACCCATTGTGATGATTCGATCTTTTGGCCCCAGGGCCAAACGATCGAATTAGCCTACATGTTCCCCGATATCGCACACCCATGGGGATATCGGGTGAAGATCCGCTCGCTTGGCGATCTTCACGTGTATGGTGTTCAAACCATTGGAAATTGCCAGTGCCAGATTTGTGGGGGATACTGGGGAGTGTTGTTTGTATCTGTAACTTTACCCCTGGTGTATATATAACTGTTACCACAAACTATTTTCAGCTGACAGTCAGTTATCTCTGCCACATTTGCTGTTGGGGTGGTGAATATCCAAGCAGATTTAATATAAAATTCATCTGTCCATTAATACTAGTGACAACACAGGCAGAAAGCTTTGTTAGTGCTCTCATCAGAAATGAACAAGGAACGTGCTAAAAATAAATGTCTGCGTGCTAGAGAGGCTCTTTCACAGCCAAGAGCATCTGCACTCATAATCCATGCAGCCCCATTGCATCCTGGGTAAGTAAGAGTAAAATCTACAGTGCATGCCCCTATTGGCTGTCTGTTTAGTAGCCTGATGGTGCTGGTTCCAAGCGGGCAAGGCTGCTTATTAAGGGGTAAAACAGCTTGGCAATGTAGCACTGCAGTATAAACCAAGACTAGAAATCACCTAGTAATTACTTAGTAAGTAAGTGTGGGTGCTCCCTAGTGCTCCCCCCTCCACCTTGATCACATCCATAAAGAGGCAGGCAGGCCACTAATCCCTGCTGAGAACCCCACAACTTGGGTGGGACCCCAAGATGGCAGTCCCAGTGGGCCCCGCACAGTTAAGTTAATCTTTTAGTTTGTGGGCATGCACCCTCAATATATTATAATATATATAACAATTTTATGCTGATGGTTTAACATTTAGAGGAAAAGTATTCACTTTAGTTTAATATGAGTCCAATGAACATACTTTTTACCTATTGTTTTAATTACAACAAATCTAAGTTTTTTTTTATTTTTTGAGCTAAACAGGGCACTGGGGATCAGCTCCATGTTTGGTCCTTTGAGGTAGATATGTTCAGTATAATGAATAATGGACTCCTGGTAACAAAACAATCACAACAAAGGGGGAAGGAAGGGGGCTGGATACTGGTTATCTAATCTACCTCGCAAGGAGCAAACATGGAATAGCTTCAGTTTCCCTGTTTGCCCTTTTTAAAACAATGGTAAAAATTATGTTCTTGTTCAGCACAAGCTCTAGTCATTGAAGTTATGTTGAACAAGGGTATACTGCCCCTTTAATAAGGCCTTATAGTATCCAGTTATGAATTCACAATAACATTGTTTGTCCTTTCTTGATAAGACAAGAGGCCTCCCATGTTTTATTCAGACAATTTTTATTGAAAGCCATGTATAACAGTGTCAGGGCAGGGGATTGGCGGATTGGGGGCATGTGACCATACTGCAAAAAAGCCTTTATATGAAATAGTTTCCATATATTCTAGAGGAGACACAGACCATAGAATTGGCCTTGGGTATTTGCTGTGGGGCCTGTAGCCTCTCCCATAAATGCCATAAACCCAAACAGTATAATCCAATTTGAACATTTTATTAGAAATCTGTTAAAGCATCTGGTGAGTAATTTCTTCATTCACTGTATGTAGGAGACTCTCTCCTTTTTACTTCTTTTTATTCCAGTCCCTTTGATGTCAGGGGAATTTGTACTGTGTCTGATTTCACAAGAGACAAGATTTCTCCCGAAGAGCCAGTTTTGTCTCTGATCAAATGGGGAAACTTTAAACTAAAGTGATCACTTAGAAATGCAAAACGCCGTCGCTGAGGAGAAGAAAGGGATTTGTTTTTGATTTCTTTTCCACTCTGAATGCTGATATGAATCCAGAAGATATTTGCAAAGCACAATATGGAATATGTAATGCAATAAATAAGGGGGTGGCTTCTATATAGACGCCTGTGAGCCAATGCATAGGTGCCTATATAGATATAGGTCCTATACCTGTATCAATATATCACAGAATACAATGTGTTACTAGGTGTTTTCAGGTGCAATAATGCCCGCCCTAGGCACCCACCCATCCCATCTCTTGCTGGATTAGCACCTGTGCATTACAAAAACAAAGATTTAGCTTTAAGTGCCATACTTAGGTTGGGGGGCATGTTAAAAAAAATAAAATAAATCTATATAGGCACCTATGCATTGACCCACAGGCGTCTATATAGAAACCACCCCCTTATTTATTGCACTACATTTTCCATCATCCAGGATGATTGGGACCTGTGGTCTTCCACATAAGGGGTTGGAGCTGCAGAGTGCCATTGAGCCCTATGGGAGACTTTCCTTGGGCGGGGTTGGAGCTGCAGAGTGCCATTGAGCCCTATGGGAGACTTTCCTTGGGCCGGGTTGGAGCTGCAGAGTGCCATTGAGCCCTATGGGAGACTTTCCTTGGGCCGGGTTGGAGCTGCAGAGCGCCATTGAGCCCTATGGGAGACTTTCCTTGGGCCGGGTTGGAGTTGCAGGGTGCCATTGAGCCCTATGGGAGACTTTCCTTGGGCCGGGTTGGAGCTGCAGAGTGCCATTGAGCCCTATGGGAGACTTTCCTTGGGCCGGGTTGGAGCTGCAGAATGCCATTGAGCCCTATGGGAGACTTTCCTTGGGCCGGGTTGGAGCTGCAGAGTGCCATTGAGCCCTATGGGAGACTTTCCTTGGGCCGGGTTGGAGCTGCAGAGCGCCATTGAGCCCTATGGGAGACTTTCCTTGGGCCGGGTTGGAGCTGCAGGGTGCCATTGAGCCCTATGGGAGACTTTCCTTGGGCCGGGTTGGAGCTGCAGAGTGCCATTGAGCCCTATGGGAGACTTTCCTTGGGCCGGGTTGGAGCTGCAGAGTGCCATTGAGCCCTATGGGAGACTTTCCTTGGGCCAGTGCCATTGAGTCCTATGGGAGACTTTCCTTGGGCCAGTGCCATTGAGTCCTATGGGAGACTTTCCTTGGGCCGGGTTGGAGCTGCAGAGTGCCATTGAGCCCTATGGGAGACTTTCCTTGGGCCGGGTTGGAGCTGCAGAGTGCCATTGAGCCCTATGGGAGACTTTCCTTGGGCCAGTGCCATTGAGTCCTATGGGAGACTTTCCTTGGGCCGGGTTGGAGCTGCAGAGTGCCATTGAGCCTTATGGGAGACTTTCCTTGGGCCGGGTTGGAGCTGCAGAGTGCCATTGAGCCCTATGGGAGACTTTCCTTGGGCCGGGTTGGAGCTGCAGAGTGCCATTGAGTCCTATGGGAGGCTTCCAAAATCATGCAAAGTCTGAAAGGTTTGCCCGCCGTTTACGAGCGCTCAATATGAAAAAGTCGCGACAATATACGAGCAAGTCGTAACGGCTACGAAAAAGTCGTAACGGCGACTAAAAAATCGCAAAAAATACGAAAAAGTCACAAAATGTTCATTTCCAATCCGAATTTTTCCCATTTGGATTTGGATTCGTGGACTAGTAAATGTGCCCCTAAGTCTACTAAAAAATCAGTTAAACATTAAACCCAATAAGATTGTTTTCCCTCCAGTAAGAATGAATAATTGTCAGCGGGGGCCTCCGGCACCCACGGGAGGGGTGAAGTCAGGATCAAGGAGGAAGGCCGCTTCCAGCGAGTCCGAGCGAAGTACAGATGCAGGATAATCCAATAGCGAGGTCCGGTTCAGGCAAAGGTCACTTAAGGCAGGCAGCAAGGTTCAAGGTCAGGAACAGGCAAATAGACAGCAACAGTAAAGCAGATAGGAATATTAGAAACCCAGGAACACAATAGGTAAATTGAGCTATACTCGGGCATTGAACCTGGGTCTCTGGCGTTCTTTTAAGTTTGAATTTGGCGCCATAGCGCGTGACGTCATCGCGCCGGCGTCCTTGCGCCCACGTGGAGCCCTGGGCGCCGCCATCTTGGATTCGCCGCGCCGGGAGGAAGGACGCCGCCGCACGCCAGGTAGGGAGCTTCGCCGATTCCTGACAGTACCCCCCCCCCCACGGGGGGCCACTGGACCACTAGACCGAGGCTTCTGAGGAAATTGACCATGGAATGCCTTCACAAGACGAGAAGCATGTACATCAGAGTCTTTCTCCCAGGAGCATTCCTCAGGGCCGAATCCCTTCCATTGGACGAGGTATTGAAGTGATCCCCTGGAGAGCCTAGAATCTAGAATCTTCTCAACTTCGTACTCTTGCTGACCATCCACGAGGACGGCAGAAGGAGGGGACTGAGCAGAAGAGAAGTGATTGAGCACCACTGGTTTCAACAAGGAGACGTGGAACACGTTAGGAATCCGCATCTCTGGGGGAAGTTGTAGCCGGACTGCCACGGGATTGATCACCTCAGAGATGGAGAAGGGACCCAGGAACTTGGGACCCAGTTTCGGAGAAGGTACCTTCAAGCGGATGTTCTTGGAAGAAAGCCAGACTTTTTCACCAACCTTGTATGGAGGGGAAGGCTTTCTCCGACGATCAGCGAAGGTTTTGTGTACCAGGGAACTTTTCTCCAAATTAGACTTGGTGGCAGCCCAGATAACAGACATGTGAGCCGCCAAGTCATCTGCAGCGGGAACTTTGGAGAGGAGAAAATCTTGAGGGAAGGCCAAAGGATGTTGACCATACACTGACAAGAAAGGAGATCTTCCAGTGGAGGAATGACTGGCATTGTTGTGAGCGAATTCTGCCCACGGGAGTAAATCTGACCAGTCGTCTTGGCAAAGGGAAACATGGTTTCGCAGAAATTGTTCAAGAGCTTGGTTTACACGCTCTGCTGCCCCATTGGTCTGAGGGTGATAGGCTGAGGAGAACTGAAGAGATACTCCCAGAGACTTGCACAAGGAGCGCCAAAATCTGGACACAAACTGAGACCCCCTATCGGAGACAATTTCCACAGGGAAACCATGCAAACGAAAGATATGCTGTATGAAGAGTTAAGCCAGTTCTACAGCCGAGGGGAGTTTCCTCAAGGGTACGAAGTGTGCCATCTTGCTGAAGCGGTCTATCACTACCCAAATGACAGTGTTACCACAGGAGGGCGGCAACTCCACAATAAAGTCCATACCCAAATGCGTCCATGGGCGAGAGGGTACTGACAATGGATGCAGAAGACCGCAGGGTCGAGAGTGGCTGGCTTTAGTGGTGGCACATACAGTACAAGCTGCGACAAAGTCTCGGACATCCTTGCGGATGGTCGGCCACCAAACTAGGCGTTGAAGAAGTTCAAGAGTTTTTTCAGAACCAGGGTGGCCAGCTTGTTTGGAGCTATGAGTCTGCTGGAGAATGGGAAGGCGTAACTCAGGAGGTACAAATGCCATCCCTATGGGAGTATCTGGAGGAGCGGCAGACTGGCTTAGCAATATTTGTTCAGCGAATTGGGGCAATACAGAGGCAATGATCCTGGATGGAGGAATGATAGGCTCTCGCTCTATAGGTAGACGATCCTCTGGGGAGAAACTCCGGGACAGGGCGTCTGCCTTCCGATTCTTGGTCCCAGGACGATACGTCAGGACAAAATTGAAACGGGAGAAGAAAAGCGACCACCTCGCCTGACGGGGATTCTGTCTCTTTAGAGACTGTAGAAATTCTAGGTTCTTATGATCGGTATAGATCGTGACCGGATGAGATGCTCCCTCTAAGAGGTGTCGCCATTCCTCGAGGGCGAGTTTGACAGCCAGGAGTTCACGATTCCCAATGTCGTAATTCTGCTCGGCGGAGGAAAACTTCTTGGAGAAGTATGCACATGGATGGAGCTTACCATCTGCAGAATGTCTCTGGGAAAGAATAGCACCTGCTCCTACATCAGAGGCGTCGACTTCAATAAAGAAGGGTAGATGAGGCTCTGGGTGTTGAAGAACAGAGGCCGAAATGAAGGCATCCTTCAGGGACTGGAAGGCTTCAAGGGCCACAGGAGGCCAACAATTGGGTCTCCCTCCTTTGCGGATGAGGGAAAGGATAGGAGCAATGCGTGAAGAAAAGCCTTCAATGAACTGGCGGTAATAGTTCGCAAATCCTATAAACCTCTGGATTGCTTTAGTACTCTGGGGGAGTGGCCACTTCTGGATAGCAGATACCTTGGCAGGATCCATTTCGAAGCCCCTAGACGAGATAATGTAGCCCAGGAAGGAGATCTTTGGTACTTCAAAAGTGCATTTCTCCAACTTGGCGAAAAGAGAATTTTCTCTAAGGCGAGAAAGGGCTTCTTTGACTTGGGAGCGATGGGTCTCCAAATCCTGAGAGAAGATAAGGATGTCATCCAGGTACACGACAACAGACTTCCCCAGGAGGTCCCGAAAAATATCGTTTACGAACTCTTGGAAGACGGCTGGAGCGTTGCAGAGGCCGAAGGGCATCACGAGGTACTCGTAATGCCCATCACGGGTATTCCACTCATCGCCCTCTCGGATCCTGGTGAGATTATAGGCCCCACGGAGATCCAACTTAGAGAAAATCTTGGCCCCTTTTAGTTGGTCAAAAAGTTCTGAAATAAGGGGTAAAGGGTATCTGTTCTTAACAGTTATTTTATTGAGACCCCGGTAGTCAATACAGGGGCGGAGTCCACCGTCCTTCTTTTCGACAAAAAAGAAGCCAGCTCCTGCTGGAGAGGTAGAAGGACGGATAAATCCACGCTGGAGATTCTCAGAGATATACTCCTTCATGGCAGCCGTCTCTGCAGGGGATAAGGGATAGGTCCGCCCACGGGGTGGCATGATTCCAGGAAGGAGATCAATAGGGCAGTCATACCGCCGATGCGGGGGAAGAAACTCTGCTGATTTTTTACAAAAGACATCAGAGAAGTCCCTGTAGACGGAGGGCAGAGCTGAAAGACTCGTAGAGGAGACTGTAACCCGCTGGAGTGGCTGAAGAATTAAACAATGTCTTTGGCAATACTGACTCCAACGGGAGATTTGACCCGATGACCAGTCAATGGAGGGGTTATGGAGTCGTAGCCATGGCAACCCCAGCACAACAGGAGACGAAGGACATGGAATGATCAGGAATGACATCTTTTCCAGATGTAGTGCTCCAATCTGGACAGATAGTTCACCGGTGGTTAAAGTGATGGTGTCCGTGGAGAGAGGTCTGTCATCGATGGCGAGGACCCGAATAGGAGGAGTCACTGGAAAGAGGGAAATGCCAACCTTTTTCGCGAATGCCAAGTCCATAAAGTTTCCTGCAGCTCCGGAATCAAGGAAGGCTGAGACTGGAATTGCCTGGGAGGGCAACCGGATCTGCACAGGAACATGAAATTGGTGAGATTGTTCCGCTGACTTAGGAACAATACTACCAGCAAAAGAAACAATAGTCTTACTTGAAGCAGGAGTATTCCCCAGCTTGACAGGGCAGGAAACCGCTAAGTGGGATTGTCCGCCGCAGTATAGACATAGGCCGGAAAGGCGTCTCCGAAGCTTCTCTTGTGCAGATAGTCGAGCCTTCCCAAGTTGCATGGGTTCCTCCGAAGGGGAAGAGGTAAACTGCGGGGAAGACGGTGGTATCATAGGGTGTGGAAGCGCGGAGCCAGGACTGGATGAGACTTTTTACTCCGCTCTTTATCAGCCTGATGTTCCTTAAGGCGAGTGTCTACCTTAATAGCGAGAGCAATCAAATCTTCAAGGGAGTCAGGTAGATCTCTGGATACCAGGTCATCCTTCAGACGGGACGATAGGCCTTGATAGAAGACTGCCTTATAAGCCTCCTCATTCCAGGAAGTTTCCGCCATGAGGGTTCTAAAGTCTATGGCATACTCACTGGCACCGAGACTGCCCTGGCGGATTTGCAGCAGGCGTGAAGAGGCAGTAGCGACCCGACCAGGGGCATCAAAGATGGTTCTGAACATCAGTAGAAATTCCTTCACATCAAATGTCAGGGGTGACTGACTCTCCCAGAGAGAAGTTGCCCATTCCAGTGGTTTGCCCTCCAGACGAGACATAACGTAGCCCACCTTCGCTCGCTCACAGGAGAATTGGGAAGGTTGGAACTCAAACTGAATCTGGCATTGAGTCACGAATCCCCTGCAGGCCTGCGGATTGCCACTGTAGCGCGGAGGAGGAGGTATTCGTGGCTCACGAGCTGGCGGCATCGCTGGCAGAGGAACCACCACAGCAGGAGGAATTTCCGCAACAGCGGGAGTAACGGGCAAACGGGACAAAATGGAATCAAGTACTTGCCCAATTCTGACTTGCTGGGATTCATACGCCTCCATACAGGACGCCAGCCCGCGAAGGGCTCTTCCGACGTCCGGTACCGCTTCCTCGGGATCCATGGCCCGAGTATAATGTCAGCGGGGGCCTCCGGCACCCACGGGAGGGGTGAAGTCAGGATCAAGGAGGAAGGCCGCTTCCAGCGAGTCCGAGCGAAGTACAGATGCAGGATAATCCAATAGCGAGGTCCGGTTCAGGCAAAGGTCACTTAAGGCAGGCAGCAAGGTTCAAGGTCAGGAACAGGCAAATAGACAGCAACAGTAAAGCAGATAGGAATATTAGAAACCCAGGAACACAATAGGTAAATTGAGCTATACTCGGGCATTGAACCTGGGTCTCTGGCGTTCTTTTAAGTTTGAATTTGGCGCCATAGCGCGTGACGTCATCGCGCCGGCGTCCTTGCGCCCATGTGGAGCCCTGGGCGCCGCCATCTTGGATTCGCCGCGCCGGGAGGAAGGACGCCGCCGCACGCCAGGTAGGGAGCGTCGCCGATTCCTGACAATAATATCTTAGTTGGGATCAAGTACAGGAACTGTTTTATTATTACAGAGAAAAGGGAATCATTTAATCATGAAATAAACCCAATAGGACTGTTCTGCCCCCAATAAGGGGTAATTATATCTTAGTTGGGATCAAGTACAGGTACTGTTTTATTATTACAGAGAAAAGGGAATCATTTAACCATTAAATAAACCCAATAGGGCTGTTTTGCCCCCAATAAGGGGTAATTATATCTTAGTTGGGATCAAGTACAGGTACTGTTTTATTATTACAGAGAAAAGGAAATCATTTAACCATGAAATAAACCCAATAGGGCTGTTCTGCCCCAATAAGGGGTAATTATATCTTAGTTGGGATCAAGTACAGGTACTGTTTTATTATTACAGAGAAAAGGGAATCATTTAACCATGAAATAAACCCAATAGGGCTGTTTTGCCCCCAATAAGGGGTAATTATATCTTAGTTGGGATCAAGTACAGGTACTGTTTTATTATTACAGAGAAAAGGAAATCATTTAACCATGAAATAAACCCAATAGGGCTGTTCTGCCCCAATAAGGGGTAATTATATCTTAGTTGGGATCAAGTACAGGTACTGTTTTATTATTACAGAGAAAAGGAAATCATTCCTAAAAATTAATTATTATTTGTAAAATAGAGTCTATGGGAGCTGGCCTTTCCATAAGTCAGAACGTTCTGTATAATGGGTTTCTGGATAACAGGTCCTATACCTAGTATAAAGGTACTATAAAGTAATGTCATTTACCATTTTGGAAATTTTCATCTGTACCAGTTAATGGCACGATGATGAATAACTTATCGCTCAATATGATCTGCACCGTTTGGTATACTGAAGAGCGCTCACCCATAAATCATTCAAGCTGGGCAGTCAGTGCTTTTGGCCATACAGCTTGGGAACTGTGTTCTAAAGGAATAAAACAAGCAGACTGTTATAAATGACAGGTGTCTGTGGCAATGCCAAGCTGTGGGTAAGGTCTCAGCTTTCAGGGGGGTTCCGGCATTGCCCTGTACGTCTTAAATGTAGTTATTCATAGACACAGTCAAAGGAAAGAGGGTTTCTTGATGAGCATATACACTCTGTTTATTAACCATAGTGAGAAATAGAGGACACGGCAGAGAATTTCAGTGCAGATATATGTGAACCTATGCAGCAGTAACATATTCCCATGTATCACTAGCCACAGGCAGGAGAAACTTGGCCAACTGTGGAGAGCCTCAGCACAACTGATGTCTTTCCTTTTGGGGTAGGCAGTGGAGGGTTACTAGGCAGTGGAGCAGGGACCCCCTTGCTTTCCTGAGCTAGCTCACATGTGTAGGATACCCCGCTAAAAGGTCTCCTCTAGTTAACATATCCGCTTTTAGAGGAGTTTCTATAAACCAGCCAAGGTGGTAAGTTGCAGCCACAAGGGAGATTCAAAATAAGAACGCAAAAAGAGAAAAATACTGTAGGTTCCATTCTAGATTTACATAAGCAGGAGGTAATACGGCCTGTATATATGATTGGGGGGGTAGCCAGGCTTTATATGGGAAATAAACTCAGGACTGAGGAAGAAGGAGAATATGGAGACTGCTAGTATAGTTGGGAATATGTATATAATAGCCAGTTGTATGCCTCCCAGCGTACAGCAAGCATTGGCCCCTGGCTCTTCTGCCTATTGTTGAATGGTGTAAATTTGTAGGTCTAAATACAGTAAAAGGCCATTTCCTTTTAGCTGAATGTACCTAGTTAGGCCTTGGGCTAGTGGCCACAATGGCTACAGTGCCACAGCCTATGATGCCTGGCAACAAATTATTTTCCCTTTCTAATCCTTATACTTACGTTCAACCTGTCTCTTGTCTTTGGTCTCTTACCTTTCATCATTCTCTGCTTGCCAAGCCATCTCACCCCCCCCCCCCCCTTCCATTCAACCCTTTGTCCCTCATCCACATCCTTTTCTCTTGCTTATGCTTCCTAAAGAGTGTGCTGCATTATGAATGGGCAGTAATTAAATGCATTAAGTCCTGCTTTTGTGGCCCCTGGTGCTCCCTTGCATGGTTGAATGACACACAAAGTAGGAGGCGTTCCAAATGGAGACAACATTTTGCATTCCTAGAATGGACCTGTGCCTCAGAGTAACTTGTGGGGTAACATGCAAAGTGCAATAAAGGGCCATTTTGCACTTTGAAAGTTGCCTTTGTTTCATCAATAAAGCCTTAAATGTAAGGCCAACACATACCATGCCTCACTGAAAGTCTTGCCTCCTTTGCTGCATATTAGAGAAACATTTAGTATGCTTTGTCTGACCAGTGCCTATAGAGGTCTCAGACAATCAGAAATTATGAGTTGCATAGCATGTACAATAGACAATATATGGTTGTAGAACAGAAGTGATATACGTGAAGTCCCAGGTGATATTTTAGGGGGTTACGGTAAATATATTGAGGGCAACAGGTCTAACATCCCTGCTCTACCACACACCTGCTACTCATGCATCTAAAATTTGCTTCTTCTGTGAAAGTGGGCCTTTCAGATGTTTATAACAGAAGTGTGAATTGTTCCCTTAATGATACACAAACTGATCTTGATTATAAAGCTTAAGAGGTGATTGGGTGATTGTCTCAATGCCTATGAGTGGTCCTTATAGGTGAGGTCCAGTTTATTCCCTTTCACTTGTTTAGCAGTTGCAAAGCCCACGCGGTCATTGTCTCGGTCAAACACAGTGTAATACTGCCCAATGAAGACATCGCCCAGGATCCACAAGGGGCCAGCAGGTGGGCGTATGTCCAGCCCCATGAACCCGCTGAGACACAAGGTGTGCCCGAACTTTGATATCTGTGTAGAGAGGAGTGAGAAGAGGAACACCAGTAACCATCCAATTCTGCGGCCTTTTCCCTTTCCTTAGTCCTTGGCCCTAATGCTGACACTGGGCCCTTACCAATGCCATGGAGACACTGTGGTGCACACACTTGGGAACTTTAGTCAATGCCATATTTTAGAATCTCAATCATAGGATATTTTATATTAACTGACACTAGCACCTTAACTGCACATCAGTATTTAAACTGATTAGCCCCACTTCAACATAAGGCCACCAGTGTATTTCTACCTGTGAAGCAACCCCAAAAACCACAAGTGCTGCCTGTTATAAAATGTAATTGTGGCATTAGTATAATTCGCCAAAAAAGATCAAGGATCACCCATCCTGAAACTGTGAGCAGTCAGTAGTTTCTCCTCCTGTAACTGATTAGTGCTACTTATCTCTTCCAACATCCCCTGTAGTAATTCAGTAAAAGGGGGTATTGGTAGAGAAGCAGTACTAATTCAGTACAGGGGGTATTGGTAGAGAAGCAGTACTAATTCAGTACAGGGGGTATTGGTAGAGAAGCAGTACTAATTCAGTACAGGGGGGTATTGGTAGAGAAGCAGTACTAATTCAGTACAGGGGGGTATGGTAGAGAAGCAGTACTAATTCAGTACAGGGGGTATTGGTAGAGAAGCAGTACTAATTCAGTACAGGGGGGTATTGGTAGAGAAGCAGTACTAATTCAGTACAGGGGGTATTGGTATTGAGGCAGTACTAATTCAGTACAGGGGGTATTGGTAGAGAAGCAGTACTAATTCAGTACAGGGGGTATTGGTAGAGAAGCAGTACTAATTCAGTACAGGGGGTATTGGTAAAGAAGCAGTACTAATTCAGTACAGGGGGTATTGGTAGAGAAGCAGTACTAATTCAGTACAGGGGGTATTGGTAGAGAAGTAGTACTAATTCAGTACAGGGGGTATTGGTAGAGAAGCAGTACTAATTCAGTACAGGGGGTATTGGTAGAGAAGCAGTACTAATTCAGTACAGGGGGTATTGGTAGAGAAGCAGTACTAATTCAGTACAGGGGGTATTGGTAGAGAAGCAGTACTAATTCAGTACAGGGGGTATTGGTAGAGAAGCAGTACTAATTCAGTGCAGGGGGTATTGGTAGAGAAGCAGTACTAATTCAGTACAGGGGGTATTGGTAGAGAAGCAGTACTAATTCAGTACAGGGGGGTATGGTAGAGAAGCAGTACTAATTCAGTACAGGGGGTATTGGTAGAGAAGCAGTACTAATTCAGTACAGGGGGTATTGGTAGAGAAGCAGTACTAATTCAGTACAGGGGGGTATGGTAGAGAAGCAGTACTAATTCAATACAGGGGGTATTGGTAGAGAAGCAGTACTAATTCAGTACAGGGGGTATTGGTAGAGAAGCAGTACTAATTCAGTACAGGGGGTATTGGTAGAGAAGCAGTACTAATTCAGTACAGGGGGGTATTGGTAGAGAAGCAGTACTAATTCAGTACAGGGGGGTATTGGTAGAGAAGCAGTACTAATTCAGTACAGGAGGTATTGGTATTGAGGCAGTACTAATTCAGTACAGGGGGTATTGGAAGAGAAGGAGTACTAATTCAGTACAGGGGGTATTGGTAGAGAAGGAGTACTAATTCAGTACAGGGGGGTATTGGTAGAGAAGCAGTACTAATTCAGTACAGGGGGTATTGGTAGAGAAGCAGTACTAATTCAGTACAGGGGGTATTGGTAGAGAAGCAGTACTAATTCAGTACAGGGGGGTATGGTAGACAAGCAGTACTAATTCAGTACAGGGGGTATTGGTAGAGAAGCAGTACTAATTCAGTACAGGGGGTATTGGTAGAGAAGCAGTACTAATTCAGTACAGGGGGTATTGGTAGAGAAGCAGTACTAATTCAGTACAGGGGGTATTGGAAGAGAAGGAGTACTAATTCAGTACAGGGGGTATTGGTAGAGAAGGAGTACTAATTCAGTACAGGGGGGTATTGGTAGAGAAGCAGTACTAATTCAGTACAGGGGGTATTGGTATTGAGGCAGTACTAATTCAGTACAGGGGGTATTGGAAGAGAAGGAGTACTAATTCAGTACAGGGGGGTATTGGTAGAGAAGCAGTACTAATTCAGTACAGGAGGTATTGGTAGAGAAGCAGTACTAATTCAGTACAGGGGGGTATTGGTAGAGAAGCAGTACTAAATTAGTAGTGCTTCTTGCCTCCAACAATGCCTGTAAGCAACTATTACTGTTTTAGTACAATACCCCCCTACATAGCAGTAACTATTTGAAATGCACTGGAGCACATATTCTATTGTCTTCCATTGTCTTAATTACCAGTGTACCAGTGACACAAGGGATCATTTGATCATTGTAGTTTTTTTTTATTTGAAATTTTTTAGCTTATGTCTTGGCAGAACCAACTATCATCTTACCAGCTATCTCCTCTATACATATACATTTCGCTGCATACAAAGAAATAATCTGCAGAGAAGCATACATCAAGTGATCACAAATGATTTGAACAAGTGTCCATCCAGTCTCTTGGCCTTTGGGACTGCCAAATGTTAATATTCAGATCTGACCCTGGTTATACCCAGAAAGGAATCTCCAGCATTTGTAATCATTTTCTATATAATAATAAGGATTCCTACCTTCAGTACATACTGTTCCCCTGTAAGGTTGTACGCCACACCTCCAAGAATAAATGATACTGTAGGTAGGGACTGGATCCTCTTGCAGTTAACAAAGTACTATTGGGGAATATGAAAAATTCAGTCATATACTAGCATTGCCATAGACCATCTTCAAATTCTGGCCTGCCAGCTCTTGTTCGACTACTACTCCCATCGCCCACCCACAGCTATAATAACTGTCCAGGAGTTTTCGCAACAAAACCTCTGTGTTAGATGAATCCAGAGTTGTCCGACTTTGCCCAATCATAAGGGAAAGTTATGGCAATCTGTCAGGAGAGGACGCCAACTGGATTTTCAAACCTGCCCAATTAATTTGTGGTTAGTAAATTGCACACAATTGTGGCCAGGCCCAAACTAAATAGATGTGCCAAGCTAAATGGATGACCACAAAAAATGTAGTGTAATCAGCATAGTTTTGGCAGATACAAGCCATTTATGTATGGCGTTTTAATGGTTGCAATTCTGGATGCATTTTAGCCCCTAGTGTTACATAATGAAATACTAAATGAACTCTTTATGTATAATTATAATGAAGTTTATGCTGCACCTAATGTGCTATTCTTATTGCACAGTTTACATTATTATATTTGTATGAAATGATTGATTCTCCCCAACCTTGTATGTAGAACATTTAAAGAACAACCAATATACTTATATGTTCAGAAGAGATCATTCTTTACCTCTCCAGAGAAGAGTGGAAATGCTCCAATAGCTTTGTGCAGGGCACGAATTTCCTCTCTTGGCCCAGTTATGAGGGAGGTTCCAGTGTCCACTATGGCCTGGCAACCCCCTTTGCACAGGACAAGTTGATTGGCCACTCTGACCCTGCACAAGAGAACCAATAAGAGAATCAGCTGAATAAGTACCAGTGGCTTTCGAGCTCTTAGTCAAATGCATTGGACATGTACATATATACACTAATCTTTCCTATTATATATTGGATTTAGTAAAAATGAGTGTAAAAATCTGAGCCTGGGTATGTACCTTTATGTTTAGAAGCTAATGGACTTGATCTGTAAACCTTCCTATTCTTGTTGTCCATTTAGACTTATATGCAAGTTCAGTAGAGGAGATACAGTACAGTGGTGCAATTCAAAGAGAGTAGACAATTCTACTGTCTATCCATCCTCATTCCATAACCTCCACTTGGCCAGGACCTCTCTCTAATAATTCTTCATAACTTTAATATTTACTTGTTTCCCAGCAACAACTAAGATATACATAGGCATCCACCATTATCCCCCCCCCCAAGCTTAGAGGGAACATTGAAGCCAACATCATGTGATGGCCGAGAGGAAGGCTATTCCTGTCTCTCTAGCAGAACAGTGTTTTCAAGGTTTATCAAGAGATGTAAGATGGAAAAGATAGTACTACTAACAGGTACTCACTCATCTGCCTTGATTTGCCAATACGCCATCCGAGTGACATTCAGGTAATGGAAGTCTCCAGTGTAATAATTTGGGTCTGTGCCTCCTAGAACGAGCTCCCCTCCAACCATCGCCATGGGGTCTCTTTATCAATGAAATGAGAAAAAGCCCTCATTACTGGAACAAGAATGGCTTTTATTTGTATAATGAGCATTCACATAGGTGCTGCTGACTATGTGGACCAGTTCTGTTCAAGATTGTCCTTGCTATGGGAGAATGACCTGCTATATCATGTGTTTGGGGTTGAATTATTGATGTAATACGAATAGGTCTATTGAGAGGTCAAGCAGGGGGCCCATTAATATTTTTCAGAAGGCCATAGCATAGCATAGTCGTGTTTGGGTCAGAAAATGGCTGCACACTGCTTGTCTGTACAGTGCTTGTCTGTACAGTGCTTGTCTTTAAAGGCACGGGCTGCAAATATTAGGTTAGGGATGGGTTTGACCTCACTACTGTTGGGCACGCTCTTGTGATGTCACCAATGGGGGGGCTGGGCAGTAAGTATATGGAACTTGGTGGAGGAATTGTGGAGACCTATAGGGCTCCTACACTCCCAGCCTGATAGACCAACCCTTTTCTTTGCACATGCAGCAAATATTTTCTAGTATAATTGCATGAGGGACTTTATCCACTAAACCTAAATGGAAGATAAACTCGACTTACAAACATGGGTTATTTACCCTTTAAATATTTAATGGAAATATTGTGTTGCCTTTCTACGAGTATAAAACCCCCCGAAGAGCAAATCAAGAAAGTGCTTTGCTTTTAGAATTATCATTGCGTCGATACAGAACCACTGTGTCTTTCTTATGGAACGTTCTGTAGCAAGCACTTTCCATTGCTTTTCTACTCATTCCTTCTCAAAGAACTGTTTATTCCGTAGATTCCGCATCATGCTGAACTATCATGAATAAAATGCCTCTATTTGGAAATTGTGGAGCCTCGTTCTACTTGGTTGCAAGGTTCACCCCAGAGAGACCCTGTTTATTAGCCCATTGCGTGGGGGCCACAGGGGGGCGTGGATAAATGTCTAGTAAATAGAATGGGGCCCTAGATTAAAAAAAAAATACTTGTATAGATAGACAACACCTGACCCCAGTTTAGGGTTTAATACCAAAATTATACTTTTGCCAATAATGTTGATTATAGGGGTCATTTACAAATGCAAGTGCAATGTGCAAACTGCAAATCACCACATGATTTCCAGTGTAATGACAGCAAAAATTCACTGAATGCATATCTAGCAGGATGGTTGTATTAGTTCTGCAAAGTGCAGCTGTGTAAGTTTGCACTAAAATCACATTTATTGAAGGTACTTGCATCAAATGCTCCCTGCACTTCCTTATAGTTTTGGGAATCAGTCACTTGCCTATTGACGCAAGAGATTTTTTTCTCCTAATGAATCGGGCACAGACATTGTTTTGATGTCAAGCCCTGATATTGTCTAAATCAAAACACTTTAGATCTGAAAATCTTCCAGATTTCCAACTGTGGTGCCAGGGCTCACCAAGGCTGCCAAATCAGGGGCCCCCACGCCAGCTGCAAACTCCTCCAGTGCCACCATCCCACTCACACTGCACATCTTCTACTTCCTGACAAGCCCCTGTTGGTCTAGTTTTGAGGGGCCAACAGGGGCTTGTGGCCCACTGGGTTTTTTCCCAGTGTCTCACCGGCCCAGCCCTAGCCTGAGTGCAACTGTGTCCAATTCACATCTAAGTGCAAGTACAACTGCTTAAATTTTGACGCATCAGTTTCAATTGCCTGAGGCACAAAGTGGTCAACAGATGGTTGGTGGGAGGGAGACTTCCCTTGCCCACAATGGTAGCACCCATATCTGACCTGCTCAAGTAAAATGAGAACACGTTCTCTTCCAGCAGCTTCTGTTCCATCATGTTATCGAAGACTGGCACTACGCCATCGACAGAGATGTTGGGGTAACCCATTCCAAGGATACCATCAAAGTGAGCGAAGACAAACACAATCCCAGGCTGTTTGACTGCTTCGGCAAATGTCTGGTTAGCGACGTCTATACTGCCGACCTGCGCAAGGGAACAGCAACTTGCAGATACATCATGCAAACTCCCAGCAGGAGCTTTATCAATGTATAGCAATATACGTAGCCTAAGGTTTTTAACTGACAACCCCCCCCATGCCCCCTCAAATTTTTAGCAGCTAAAAGATCTGACAAAAATAGAAAATATTTTTTCATGTTTTTTAAAGGAAGGGTTGGAACCAGTAGTGGAAACCTGGGCCACCACACAAATGTCCTACTATTATATGCAGTAATAGAGGAAATTCTGTTGAAAAACCATAAATCCTTATAGATCAGTGTTTCCTCAAACCTACACAGATCCAGAGGAAAATAAATCCCCTAGCTCCATAGTGGGCTTAGGGGTGTCTTCTTAATACAAACTCACTTTAACTGCCCCACTATCATGTCTTTACAATGCTTCCTTTGTCTGAAGAGTTCAGTTGTTGATGGGCAGAATACTGGATATTGTAAAGCTTGATCCCTGCAAATTGAGTTGTCAGCCAATTGGCCTGTGTATATTTTGTATACCAAAAAAAGGGAAAGTTGTGCTCACCATTAAATTTTGAACCATTAGGTGGTTTGCAATGAGGCTATGACCATAAAATTCATATAGATAACAACAAGAGATCCTCTGCACTCACTTATTATCAATATATATAGGACATTTAAACATTCTATGCATTAAGCTACCAAAATATGCCCTCCGCACTAAACAAACAGGGAGACTGCCCGTCCATACACTGCAATACACCCCAAGATGGCCACACTGACCAAGTTGGCCAGTGTATGGATGGGCAATCCCTGTTTTGTTTTTAATGAAAAGGACAAATCTTGGTAGCTTAATGCACAGAATGTCTTAATGTCCTATATATATATTGATAATGGGTACAGTAAGTGCAGAGGAACTCTTGTTGTTGTCTGTGTATATTTTGGCCAGATATGAACTAAACAGGCTTAAAAATGCTATTGGATGTGGAAGTGCATCAATGCTCCATAGACCCCACTTCATTGACTCTGCATGTGGTCGGCCAAATCTGGGCCAGATTCACATGATTGGTGACCTCTCCAAATGAGTGGATCGCTCTATGTATGGCCAATGGAAGTGTGATCTTCAATTAAACACTCAGCTAGTCCCTTGTTTTTATGTGTTTGCAGCCTTTTGGCCTGGCCAAATGTTGAGACTAAGGATGGTTGTGCCACGTGGACTTTGTACATTTTTTTTCTTGTAACTATCCAGCACTCAAGGATCTCATCATAACATGACAGCAACCTTGGCAAAGGGTAAGTTCAGCATGAGCAAAATACTTATACAGGACATCCAGATAGCAGGAGGATTTCACGATACATGGAACTTACCCTCCTATTACTTGGCTTGTGTATAATAATCTTACTTATCTGTAAATAACTTGATGCCTGGGTGCGATAGAGCTAGCGGGAACATTTATAGTTTAGAGAACCCAACACTAGAAGACTTACAGTGACTGTATCTTGGCTCAGGAATCCGCTCAGGCTGCCGGTCCCATATTGAATTGCAAACTCAGTGTTGTTCTGTTGATAGGTGGATGAGTCCTTGGACCTATATTTCTTATGAAGCCCTGCATTGTACACCAAAGACACAAAGTAATTAAAAAAAAGGCCATGTAATAATGTAATTCTTCAAAAACAGGAATTAGTCAATCTAGTGTCACCTTTAAGAGGTGGTGAGGTGAGAGGTAGAACATACTTTTCAATTATTTATACAAAGCAGGGCAGCTAGCCTAAAGCCCTTCAGTTACCAAATATAAACCCGCACCAATAAAAAAAGTTAAAAAATATAAACTTTATTACACTGCATTAAAATAAACCCCATGTACAAAGCCTGACGCATTTCATACTTACGCAGCACTTAATCATAACCTCCATCAATGTACCTACTGTTAATTAACAGCACACTGTGGCATAGCGCTGCCATCTAGGAATTTATTCCAACCCCAGTGCTATCTGTAAGCAATTTGTACTTTTTGATAAGGAACCCTTTTTGGAGGCATGCATTGCTGACAGAGAATGGAGCCTGCCTCAGGAGTCCATCAAACATGCGGTGAAACTGTAAAATGAATGCTGTGCACAATTTGCAGAGTGTCAGGAGTGCAAATGAGACAAATGAGGCAAAAGGCAAGAAAAACACAGATACCAGAGCCATAAAGAGCAACTAAAGATCTGCTCGTTTCGCTTTTGGCTGATGGAAGAAGCTGGGATTGGCAGTTCAGTGATAGTGGGAGTTTGAATCTTGTCCTGCCACTAGAAAGTGTTAGCTTAATTGGTTACTTCACATTCTGGACCTTATTTATATATGCCCTGGGTAAAAGTACAAGATCACTAGTGGTGCATAATTGTGCCCCTTAATGGGTACTTACATGGGGCTCTTGTAGCCCTGTTCTTAATACCTGCCACGGGATAGGTGGTCTCCACTGATTCCTGCACCCACCAGATGCTTGGGTGCTTCCCCCCTCACTTGCTGTTTAGAAATACAATGCTGCCAAAAGGCCTTGACTGGGATTCACAATAGACCCTAGTATTTTCAATACTCAGAGACCAAAACAGCCCCCCCCAGCCCAATAAATAGTGACTGTCTAAGGCATCTTACAGCAGCCCCTCTGGCATTTGCCAGAACCGACAGATTGCCAGTCTGGGCCAGGCAGGTCTGTATTCATGGGGGAAGCACAGAATGAAGCTTACATTCACTTTCTTGCCTTAAAGGAACAGTAACACCAAAAAATTAAAGAGTTTTAAAGTAAATTAAATATAATGGGCCTGATTCACTAAAAGGCGATAAAACGTGCACTTTTTTTATTGTGCGCTAAAATTTTTACCGCGTCTTAATTTTGGCGATTTTTCGCACGATTCACTATAAGCATACTCGCGCTTTTTTACGCGCGATATTGCATGCGTTATTTAACTCGCGAAAGGCTATTTCAATGCGGTATTTGCCGGTACATGCGCTAAATACGCGAATAATCGCCGCATATGAATGGTAGCATATAAATAGTAGATGCTTATAAATAGTAGCCACTAGTGATGAGCAAATGTGTTCTGGTTTCTTTAGTGAAAAATTAGCAAATCTTTCGAAAGATCCACGAAACGGCAAAAATGTTGTGCGGGCAAAAAAATTGTTGCTGTGACTATTATTTTTTGACACTTGAATTTTTGCGTGGCAAATTTTTTCATGCTTTTTGCCATTGGCAGATTGTTTTGAGAAACGCATGAAAAAATCAGCCGCGAAAAAAATTCAACGCACGTCCAAAAATTCGCTGCGAATCCATGCCTGGCGAAACATTTCATCACTTGTAGCCAAATAGAAATAGTTGCGCAAATGAACGCACGCCATGTTAGCCATACACGCCAATACTTGCAGAAAATTACTGTATTAAAAATGAACATTTTGCTGCAAACTGGCGGCTGCGTCACTCTGGGGGAAACACAGACTTGAATAAATAACACTGTAAGTCCATATTTTATTGCAAAAAATCATTTACTGTACTTTTGTATAATTTTTCGCCTGCCTGTAGTAGGTGTTAATTTTCGCATAGCCGAATGCGATATTTAGCGAGCAAAAGTTATAGTGAATCATGCGATCATATTCTTTTCAGCGCGGAAATTAACGCAAAACGGTAAAACTAGTGCGAGAAATACCGCATGCGAAAATGGCAATTTTTCGCACGCGATAATAATATGGTGAATCGCGCACAAATTATTTTGCGTTTTTTAACGCGAAAAAGCGTGCGATAATTTTTATCGCCCTTTAGTGAATCAGGCCCAATGTGCGGTTACCCTGCACTGGTAAAAGTTGTGTGTTTGCTACAGTAACTCTACTATAGTTTATATAAATAAGCTGCTGTGTAGCCACGGGGGCAGCCATTCAAGCTGGAAAAAAGGAGAAAAGGCACAGGTTACATAGCAGATTACGGATAAGTTCTGTAGAATACAATAGTGTTTTATCTGTTATCTGCTAAGTGCCTGTGCCTTTTCTCCTTTGAATGGCTGACCCCATGGCTACATAGCTGCAATCTTTATATAAACCATAGTAGTGTTTCTGAGGCAAACACCCCAGTTGTACCAGTGCAGGGCAGCAGTATATTATATTGGAATTTCTTTTATACACTTGAATTTTTTAGTGTTACTGTTCCTTTAATACTACAATTACAAGCCATTCCCCTGGAACCATCTTGTTTTACTCTATATACTGTCCCACAATGTCCTACCATATGTACTAAGCCCAGGTTGGAGTCACATCTCATGACACCACCTTTCCATACTATACATACAGGTTAAAGCTGAGGATTTTTATCTTTTTTCAAATTTAACTATTATGTAACAGTGTGTACACAGTTGCCACCATTCCAATCCATGATCCTGACTCTCTTGCCTTACAATACACACTGTGCCATGCTTACAGACATTTCTCTGGCAATGGCTTTCCTTTCTATACACATCTCACAGCCCTTTAAACAGACCTGTAGCATATCCATTTACAGGCAGAAATGAATCCTATTCAATCTACTGCAAACACAGACCTTCCATCTCCTATCAATACTCAGATGCACAAACTTAGTGGGAGGAAAGGGATTATTAACAATTGTCATCTTCTCCTACTGGAAGTCTCCTTTCTCTGCCTGTTGACTAACCTCACATTATATCACTTGCTAAGATGGAATTAACAGAGAGTGCTGAATGATTATAAGTGCTTTGATTTCCTGTATTTGCTTCAATAACTTTCTTTCTGCCGAGACTGCACTATTGAAATGGAATTTAAATGAACCTCAGGATTCCATGGGAGACATCTATCTAAACTATTGGCCATCAGAAGAGCAGAAATGCAGTAGCAAACTCCCTGCTCTGTGTCTCCTATGGCTCTGAAGGATTTCCTTCTCACTGCATGGCCAGGACACAAAGGGCAACATTCCCTGAGCACAGGGGCTCATATAGAGGAGAATAGATCTCCAGGCTCGGCTCAAGTACTACTCTCAGAAAATGGCAGATTAATGGCCTCTAGGGCCTGGAGCTGAGAGAGAACACCAGCATTCTATTTTGTTCCTATATGACTGAGCTATATGTATCTTGTAGAGTGACGGTTGAATGATTTTCTCCTAAAAGGGCGAGTAATGCCTCAAGGAAAGGGCTGCTACGTAGCTTCCCACACCCACCAGCCCTGTGTATATCTTTTTAGTCCCAAAAGATATGTAGGGGTTGCACTGGGGAATGTATAATAAGCTTTTGGTAAATTATTATACCTATTAATATCAGGTACATGAAACTGTCTATTAGCAGTGGGATAATAGCCTCTGGGAAGGGACTGTGGCTGTGGGATAGCAGGTATAGTAGGGAGAGATGGTGCCTATAGTAGCAGTGGGATAATAGCCTCTGGGAAGGGACTGTGGCTGTGGGATAGCAGGTATAGTAGGGAGAGATGGTGCCTATAGTAGCAGTGGGGGGATAATAGCCTCTGGAAAGGGACTGTGGCTGTAGGATAGCAGGTATAGTAGGGAGAGATGGTGCCTATAGTAGCAGTGGGGGGATAATAGCCTCTGGGAAGGGACTGGGGCTGTGGGATAGCAGGTATAGTAGGGAGAGATGGTACCTATAGTAGCAGTGGGGGGATAATAGCCTCTGGGAAGGGACTGGGGCTGTGGGATAGCAGGTATAGTAGGGAGAGATGGTGCCTATAGTAGCAGTGGGGGATAATAGCCTCTGGGAAGGGACTGTGGCTGTGGGATAGCAGGTATAGTAGGGAGAGATGGTGCCTATAGTAGCAGTGGGATAATAGCCTCTGGGAAGGGACTGTGGCTGTGGGATAGCAGGTATAGTAGGGAGAGATGGTGCCTATAGTAGCAGTGGGGGATAATAGCCTCTGGAAAGGGACTGTGGCTGTAGGATAGCAGGTATAGTAGGGAGAGATGGTGCCTATAGTAGCAGTGAGATAATAGCCTCTGGGAAGGGACTGGGGCTGTGGGATAGCAGGTATAGTAGGGAGAGATGGTGCCTATAGTAGCAGTGGGGGGATAATAGCCTCTGGGAAGGGACTGTGGCTGTGGGATAGCAGGTATAGTAGGGAGAGATGGTGCCTATAGTAGCAGTGGGGGGATAATAGCCTCTGGGAAGGGACTGGGGCTGTGGGATAGCAGGTATAGTAGGGAGAGATGGTGCCTATAGTAGCAGTGGGGGGATAATAGCCTCTGGGAAGGGACTGTGGCTGTGGGATAGCAGGTATAGTAGGCAGGGCTGCCATCAGGGGGGCACAAGGGGGACCCGGACGTTTTTAGCTTTAAAGGGGGTCCGGCCGCGCTAAAGTTTTCTAAGCTCGGGCCCCCTTTAATCAAGTCCGGGCCCTCGCTTCCTCCGGTGGCGTCCTCCGCTTTGTGCCGCTACTTCTCCGCTTTTATAAGGTTGCGCCCGTGCGTGCTGACGTCACACGCACGGGGCGCAACCATATAAAAGCGCAGAAGTAGCTGGGAGCCGCGGCACACAGCGGAGGACACAGCGGCAGCAGGCAGCAGGCAGGACGCAGGCAACTCTTGTGATGTTAGACTTGTGGGTGACTGTCCATAAAACACCATACCTCTTGTGCTGACACAAGTCCAGATACGTATCTGTCAGGATAGTTTTGGCCTTCTATAAAAGAGCCAGTGATGATACAGTCTATAGACTTTTGCCTGATCTCTCCTGGTCAGTGGAACATGAAAGCTTTGTGGGGGGCCCTGTTGGAAGCTGGAAAATGCTTTGGGGGGGGCCTGGGGGAAGCTGGAGAATGCTTTGGGGTAGGGGCCTGGGGGAAGCTGCAGAATGCTTTGGGGGGGCCCTGTTGGAAGCTGGAAAATGCTTTGGGGGGGGGCCCTGGGGGAAGCTGGAGAATGCTTTGGGGGGGGCCCTGTTGGAAGCTGGAAAATGCTTTGGGGGGGCCCTGGGGGAAGCTGGAGGATGCTTTGGGGGGGCCCTCTTGGAAGCTGGAAAATGCTTTGGGGGGCCCCTGGGGGAAGCTGGAGGATGCTTTGGTGGGGGGCCTGGGGGAAGCTGGAGGATGTTTGGGGGCGGGCCCTGGGGGAAGCTGGAGGATGCTTTGGGGGGGCCCTGGGGGAAGCTGGAGGATGCTTTGGGGGGGGCCCTGGGGGATGCTGGAGGATGCTTTGGGGGGGCCTGGGGGAAGCTGGAGGATGCTTTGGGGGGGCCTGTTTAGGGGGGCCCTGGCTACCTAAGTTTTAGGGGGTCCTGGGCTGGCTAGCAATGATTTAGGGGGTACCTGCCCTGGCACCAATGCACAATGTAACTCCTGGACACTAATGTTTTAGGGGGCCCTGGCTACCAAAGTTTTATGTCCTTTGTATTAATGGGAGGGGTCGCTGGGGGAGGGGCCATTGGGGGTGTGGGAGGAGGGGGGGTCCAGAAAACTTTATTGTGAGGGGCCCCGTGATTTCTGATGGCGGCCCTGATAGTAGGGAGAGATGGTGCCTATAGTAGCAATGGGGGGATAATAGCCTCTGGGAAGGGACTGTGGCTGTGGGATAGCAGGTATAGTAGGGAGAGATGGTGCCTATAGTAGCAGTGGGGGGAATAATAGCCTCTGGGAAGGGGCTGTGGCTGTGGGATAGCAGGTATAGTAGGGAGAGATGGTGCCTATAGTAGCAGTGGGGGGATAATAGCCTCTGGGAAGGGACTGTGGCTGTGGGATAGCAGGTATAGTAGGGAGAGATGGTGCCTATAGTAGCAGTGGGGGGATAATAGCCTCTGGAAAGGGACTGTGGCTGTAGGATAGCAGGTATAGTAGGGAGAGATGGTGCCTATAGTAGCAGTGAGATAATAGCCTCTGGGAAGGGACTGGGGCTGTGGGATAGCAGGTATAGTAGGGAGAGATGGTGCCTATAGTAGCAGTGGGGGGATAATAGCCTCTGGGAAGGGACTGTGGCTGTGGGATAGCAGGTATAGTAGGGAGAGATGGTGCCTATAGTAGCAGTGGGGGGATAATAGCCTCTGGGAAGGGACTGGGGCTGTGGGATAGCAGGTATAGTAGGGAGAGATGGTGCCTATAGTAGCAGTGGGGGGATAATAGCCTCTGGGAAGGGACTGTGGCTGTGGGATAGCAGGTATAGTAGGCAGGGCCGCCATCAGGGGGGCACAAGGGGGACCCGGACGTTTTTAGCTTTAAAGGGGGTCCGGCCGCGCTAAAGTTTTCTAAGCTCGGGCCCCCTTTAATCAAGTCCGGGCCCTCGCTTCCTCCGGTGCCGTCCTCCGCTTTGTGCCGCTACTTCTCCGCTTTTATAAGGTTGCGCCCGTGCGTGCTGACGTCACACGCACGGGGCGCAACCATATAAAAGCGCAGAAGTAGCTGGGAGCCGCGGCACACAGCGGAGGACACAGCGGCAGCAGGCAGCAGGCAGGAGGCAGGCAACTCTTGTGATGTTAGACTTGTGGGTGACTGTCCATAAAACACCATACCTCTTGTGCTGACACAAGTCCAGATACGTATCTGTCAGGATAGTTTTGGCCTTCTATAAAAGAGCCAGTGATGATACAGTCTATAGACTTTTGCCTGATCTCTCCTGGTCAGTGGAACATGAAAGCTTTGTGGGGGGGCCCTGTTGGAAGCTGGAAAATGCTTTGGGGGGGGCCTGGGGGAAGCTGGAGAATGCTTTGGGGTAGGGGCCTGGGGGAAGCTGCAGAATGCTTTGGGGGGGCCCTGTTGGAAGCTGCAGAATGCTTTGGGGGGGCCCTGTTGGAAGCTGGAAAATGCTTTGGGGGGGGCCCTGGGGGAAGCTGGAGAATGCTTTGGGGGGGGCCCTGTTGGAAGCTGGAAAATGCTTTGGGGGGGCCCTGGGGGAAGCTGGAGGATGCTTTGGGGGGGCCCTCTTGGAAGCTGGAAAATGCTTTGGGGGGCCCCTGGGGGAAGCTGGAGGATGCTTTGGTGGGGGGCCTGGGGGAAGCTGGAGGATGTTTGGGGGCGGGCCCTGGGGGAAGCTGGAGGATGCTTTGGGGGGGCCCTGGGGGAAGCTGGAGGATGCTTTGGGGGGGGCCCTGGGGGATGCTGGAGGATGCTTTGGGGGGGCCTGGGGGAAGCTGGAGGATGCTTTGGGGGGGCCTGTTTAGGGGGGCCCTGGCTACCTAAGTTTTAGGGGGTCCTGGGCTGGCTAGCAATGATTTAGGGGGTACCTGCCCTGGCACCAATGCACAATGTAACTCCTGGACACTAATGTTTTAGGGGGCCCTGGCTACCAAAGTTTTATGTCCTTTGTATTAATGGGAGGGGTCGCTGGGGGAGGGGCCATTGGGGGTGTGGGAGGAGGGGGGGTCCAGAAAACTTTATTGTGAGGGGCCCCGTGATTTCTGATGGCGGCCCTGATAGTAGGGAGAGATGGTGCCTATAGTAGCAATGGGGGATAATAGCCTCTGGGAAGGGACTGTGGCTGTGGGATAGCAGGTATAGTAGGGAGAGATGGTGCCTATAGTAGCAGTGGGGGGAATAATAGCCTCTGGGAAGGGGCTGTGGCTGTGGGATAGCAGGTATAGTAGGGAGAGATGGTGCCTATAGTAGCAGTGGGGGGATAATAGCCTCTGGGAAGGGACTGTGGCTGTGGGATAGCAGGTATAGTAGGGAGAGATGGTGCCTATAGTAGCAGTGGGGGGATAATAGCCTCTGGGAAGGGACTGTGGCTGTGGGATAGCAGGTATAGTAGGGAGAGATGGTGCCTATAGTAGCAGTGGGGGGATAATAGCCTCTGGGAAGGGACTGTGGCTGTGGGATAGCAGGTATAGTAGGGAGAGATGGTACCTATAGTAGCAGTGGGGGGATAATAACCTCTGGGAAGGGACTGTGGCTGTGGGATAGCAGGTATAGTAGGGAGAGATGGTGCCTATAGTAGCAGTGGGATAATAGCCTCTGGGAAGGGACTGGGGCTGTGGGATAGCAGGTATAGTAGGGAGAGATGGTGCCTATAGTAGCAGTGGGGGGATAATAGCCTCTGGGAAGGGACTGGGGCTGTGGGATAGCAGGTATAGTAGGGAGAGATGGTACCTATAGTAGCAGTGGGGGGATAATAACCTCTGGGAAGGGACTGTGGCTGTGGGATAGCAGGTATAGTAGGGAGAGATGGTGCCTATAGTAGCAGTGGGATAATAGCCTCTGGGAAGGGACTGTGGCTGTGGGATAGCAGGTATAGTAGGGAGAGATGGTGCCTATAGTAGCAGTGGGGGGATAATAGCCTCTGGGAAGGGACTGGGGCTGTGGGATAGCAGGTATAGTAGGAAGAGATAGTGCCTATAGTAGCAGTGGGATAATAGCCTCTGGGAAGGGACTGGGGCTGTGGGATAGCAGGTATAGTAGGGAGAGATGGTGCCTATAGTAGCAGTGGGATAATAGCCTCTGGGAAGGGACTGTGGCTGTGGGATAGCAGGTATAGTAGGGAGAGATGGTGCCTATAGTAGCAGTGGAATAATAGCCCACTGCTCAACTGCTACTATTGCAGCTGAGGTTTAAAAATTAAATACATCTACAAAATTCAACCTTTCGGAACACACCCCATGGACTTCACCACCAGCACAGACATTCTTTAATGCATAGTTGCTATGGGTAACTACGATAGAATACATTTACAGCTATAAGTAGCGCTTCTGTTTCTCACTGTATATTATATGTATATACATACATACATATATACTGTACGTATATATACTGTATATATGGGTGTGTGTGTTTAGCATTATAGGCATTTATGATTAAATAAAAAAATCCCATTAGTAACACTTTAAAGGTTGCACTGGCCCTATTATGGTTGGTGGCAGTGCCGGTAGTTGTAAGACAGCAGCATATGGTGAGCGTCAGGCTGGCTTTCCCTTCGCTCGAGTATTCTCGTAATTCTCCAACTCTTGGGATAACATGCATCTCAAATGCAGTGGGGTGGAAATCTCTCCTCTGCCCAGGGGATTTAACTGGCCTCTCACAAAAAAGCAATAAATAAATACAATGGACCTCATCATTACATTTATTTTCTTACAAATAAACCTATTTTTAACTCCATTCAATTTAAGAGGAGCCTTAAAGGGCAATCGTCCTCTTAGCTGAACCCACTTTACATCATTTGTTATAGAAATCCCTATTCATCTTTTCCACTGATGATGCTTTGGAAGGAATTCTTGTGCTCTCCTTGTATATAGATCCGCTGAGCTCCCCGCATTAAGCAATGAAAGCAGAGAATGCAAGTCACATTCACTGCATTATCTCCTCTAGACTGCTGCCATGGTAACAGGAAGTGCAGTTATCTTTGCCTACTAGTCAATAACCTAGTAAAGGGGGATTGCGTAAAAATAAGGGTAAGCTCGTTATTCATTTTGGTTGAAGTGTGCCTAGTGCTGCATGTTTTGATGACTAGATATCTATATTGTTTTAACTGTTGAGAGGTTTGAAAGATGTAGTTCAGCAATATCTGAATGTACATATGTGATATGAACATTTTTATTTTCTGATGGTATGCCTACAAATTACTGCAGTTCCATCCTAGGGGTTCTATTCAGAGCTATTTTAATGCATGTCCAAGCAGAGAAATCTACTCTACAGAACATCAGTTGCAGGTAGTAAATTGGTTTGAAAGCACTTTTAGTAATGGACTTTGATAGCAGGAAAAGCAGGGAGAAATCGTGCCTATAGTAACAACGGGGGAAATAGCCTCTGGGAAGGGACTGTGGCTGTGGGATAGCAGGTATAGTAGGGAGAGATGGTGCCTATAGTAGCAGTGGGGGGATAATAGCCTCTGGGAAGGGACTGTGGCTGTGGGATAGCAGGTATAGTAGGGAGAGATGAGGCCTATAGTAGCAGTGGGATAATAGCCTCTGGGAAGGGACTTGGGCTGTGGGATAGCAGGTATAGTAGGGAGAGATGGTGCCTATAGTAGCAGTGGGAGGATAATAGCCTCTGGGAAGGGACTGTGGCTGTGGGATAGCAGGTATAGTAGGGAGAGATGGTGCCTATAGTAGCAGTGGGAGGATAATAGCCTCTGGGAAGGGACTGTGGCTGTGGGATAGCAGGTATAGTAGGGAGAGATGGTGCCTATAGTAGCAGTGGGATAATAGCCTCTGGGAAGGGACTGGGGCTGTGGGATGGCAGATATAGTAGGGAGAGATGGTGCCTATAGTAGCAGTGGGGGGATAATAGCCTCTGGGAAGGGACTGGGGCTGTGGGATAGCAGGTATAGTAGGGAGGGATGGTGCCTATAGTAGCAGTGGGAGGATAATAGCCTCTGGGAAGGGACTGTGGCTGTGGGATAGCAGGTATAGTAGGGAGAGATGGTGCCTATAGTAGCAGTGGGATAATAGCCTCTGGGAAGGGACTGGGGCTGTGGGATGGCAGATATAGTAGGGAGAGATGGTGCCTATAGTAGCAGTGGGGGGATAATAGCCTCTGGGAAGGGACTGGGGCTGTGGGATAGCAGGTATAGTAGGGAGAGGTGGTGCCTATAGTAGCAGTGGGGGGATAATAGCCTCTGGGAAGGGACTGTGGCTGTGGGATAGCAGGTATAGTAGGGAGAGATGGTGCCTATAGTAGCAGTGGGGGGATAATAGCCTCTGGGAAGGGACTGTGGCTGTGGGATAGCAGGTATAGTAGGGAGAGATGGTGCCTATAGTAGCAGTGGGATAATAGCCTCTGGGAAGGGACTGGGGCTGTGGGATAGCAGGTATAGTAGGGAGAGATGGTGCCTATAGTAGCAGTGGGGGGATAATAGCCTCTGGGAAGGGACTGTGGCTGTGGGATAGCAGGTATAGTAGGGAGAGATGGTGCCTATAGTAGCAGTGGGATAATAGCCTCTGGGATGGGACTGGGGCTGTGGGATGGCAGATATAGTAGGGAGAGATGGTGCCTATAGTAGCAGTGGGGGGATAATAGCCTCTGGGAAGGGACTGGGGCTGTGGGATAGCAGGTATAGTAGGGAGAGATGGTGCCTATAGTAGCAGTGGGATAATAGCCTCTGGGAAGGGACTGTGGCTGTGGGATAGCAGGTATAGTAGGGAGAGATGGTGCTTATAGTAGTGGGGATAATAGCTTCTGGGAAGGGACTGTACTGGATTGGTAACTTACAGCATGCAAAATCGAAGAAGGAGCACTTAATGGACGGAACCCAGAGATTAGAAGAACCTGTGTCAAATATGACAGCAAACTTCTGCGGTGGAGTCCCAATGAAGATCTCACCATAGTACTGTGCCTTGATGGGAGAAGAGAAATGCAATCAGAAGATGCTCACATATTAAACTAGAAATGTGGCGCTCAAATCGAGTTATTAAAGTGATTATGTTTCCATCATTCAAATTTTCTTCAAAGCATTTCCATACCATAACCCACTGCAGCATGTGACAGCGTATTAATAGTGCATGTTATTGGCCCTTTAAGGACTCATATATGAAGACACTAATGAAGAGCTGTTACTGCATTGTATCTGCTGCCAGATTGGATTTATTCTTTTTTTGTAGAAGGGCCTTTTATACTATTGACATGTTTATCCCTATGTCTAAACCCGCATGCTTAATATGCCTGCTATGTGATGTATTGATCTCCGCAATGCATTAAGTATACTTGCCTGTTAATGGTAGCTTTTGGCTCTGACTATTATGTTTTATGTTTTACACCATTTTACATTATGGGTGTGGGTGCTTTTCTTCTTAAAGGGAAACAAACACTTTTTAATTTATGTGTTATAAGTTTTATTTGTAATCCTATTCTGATTAAATAGTTTATATCCAAACAGAGGGCTGGACTTGCCTGGGCAGTGGCATATACAGTATCTAGGTATCTCTTGGTACATGTGCTGATTTACAGTATTTTGTAAGCATAAGTAAGCTTTATCAGAAAGGTCTATGTAAATACAGCTATAAGCACTGAATTGTTGCTCTGATTCCTCAGTGAAAAGAAACACAACATTTCTTTCCTTTTATTCTCTATACATGATCTTCTGTGTCAGACTTCCTTTTCTCAGAAAAATCCATCAGGGCACGACACAAGTCTGCTCAGTTTTCTCCTCTCTGCTCTCTCCCCCTCTTTTCTCCATCCTCCCCCCTCCCCTCTCTGCTGTAATCTGAGAGCTTTTCCCTGCCTGTACCCTGCTGATTGGAAGTAAAGTCAGACCAAGCTAAAATGGCAGCTGCTATCTCAAACAAACAGGGGGGGGGCGGTTTCTAGGGCTATTTACTCAGGTATTGTAAAGCTTTCTACAGAATAAATATAGCATTCTATCTTGCACTATTTAGCTTATCTATTGACAATAAAATGCCAAAATGCATTTCCTTCTTCTTTAATTATCCCCCTTATTCACTTTAACACCAAACGTTTACCATTTACCCAAGCCCTGGTATTTCAAGGCCCAAACAGCCCTTCATGTGGCCCTTTCTCTCATCTGGGCCCTCACAAGGTGCTGAAGGAAATGTGTGATGCTGCTGTAACTATCAGACATACACCATTGCAGCAAGAATGAAAAAAGGTTTATTAATCTGATGTACTGAGGCACATGTGCAAGTGTTGTGGTATACCAAAGATTAAGTGATCAAGCTCCATTACCCCTAAGAGCTAGTAATGATGTGATTCTTACCAGTAGAGTGTCGCCTCAGTGAAATAAGTCCCCTCTAGTGAGAGTTCCTTTTCAGATTGTGGTCCCTACATTTACATGGGTGTCGCCTGGGCAGTTCTAAATCCACATTACTATGCCCCAGTAGAGCAAAACTCCTTTTAACCTGGTCTATCTAACTCACAGCTCCTATAAATATTCGATGACAGTGTAGACTAGGCTTTGCCACCTGTCAGGTTGTCTTTAGCCATCCTGTTCAGTATGTCTGAAATCCAAATAGGACTCTGCACTGATTGATGTAGCAGTCAGCCAATCACAGCCCTACACCTGAAATTACAAGACCCCCAAAGCTTGCCTTATGCTCCAGGCCCAAGCACACCTGGTACGAGGTGAAGACCAGGGATATGAGCCATTATGCTCTCCTCCCTTATATAAACTAGGGACAAGAATTGGTCACAAAGTCCCTGGTTCAGTTGGAAAACTCTCATGGGGCATAGGTTACAGACCCAGGACTTCCAGAGTTTACATCTATGTAGTTTAATTAAAAATATATAAATCAAATTAACTGCAAGTAATTGTAAACAGCATAAAGGCAAATAATAAGTGAGTAAGAAAGAGAAGTGTTAGTGTCCCTTAGTGTCCCCTGGGATTCTGTGGTTCTATTAGGAAGCGCCACTGTGTTATGCAATGTCTGCTACTGAATTATTTACTGTCAGTTGGGCTCAAATGTATAGGCAGCTCCCCCCCCCCCATTATACAGGAATATGGTATACTAATAGAACCTGCAGTGTGATAAAGGCCCAAGAGAAAAGTGTTGCCTTTATCAGTATATAATGTAGTGGGTTAAATACACCTACTATAAATATGTCAAGTAAAAAAAGTCTGTTCATTTTATAAAATTAAATAAACCTTTTTTCCCCAAATCTGCATTAACTTGCATAAATTCAACTGTCAGAGAACACTGCTTATTCTGATGATAGTGTCTGTTTAAGTTGCATAGAGCTGCTGGTTGTGGGAAACCATACAACAGCCCTGTGCTTTAAAGGGGTAGGATGGAAGGTCACTGATTCCATTTGCCAGTAGCCTCCGAGAGGCTACAATGTTATTGTTACCTTTAAATAAATATCTTTCTATTCAGGTGCTTAACTATTCATATTTAAGTCTCTCATTAAAATCACTGCCTGGTTGCTAGGGTAAATTGGGCACTAGCAACCAGATAGCTGCTAAAAATTGCAAACTGGACAGTTGCTGAAAAAAAATCTAAATCATTAAAAAAAAACCAAATAAACAAGACCAATTGCAAATTGTCTTACAATATTACTGTTTACATTATACATAAGGTTAATTTAAAGGCAAACTACCCCATTAATGCAAATAAAATCACATACAACATTAGTCCTGAAGTTTAGTAAATGAGCTCTTGGCTTTATTAGCTGAATAAAACGATGGGCAATTTTCACTTGATCATTTAATTAGGTTACATTTTCCATGGCAACAGTAAATCTTGCTGTTTTAAGGTCTCTGAACAAAGACCACATTTCAGTAATGTCTGGGCACCTCTTGCCGTCAGTTGTGCAAATATTTAAAAATATTACAAAACTTAGTTTAACTTGGGGCGTTAGAAGAGTAATTTCCTTTACTGTGCAGTACTGGCTCTTTATACATGTCTCATTCAGTAGGGTTGGGGCCAGACAAGAGACATAAGAATCATGGGCACATTTCTTGAAATGCCCTGCTGTGTTCCCCTAGGACTAAAGCTATTACATGGTGAGCATAGTAAGATGCCCTTGAGCAGAGGTCCCCAACATTTTTAACCCATGAAGCATGAAAAAAAGTTCATGGGGGGATGACAAATAAGGGCTGCGGTGGTCCAATGTGGACTGGAAGACTGCAGGAGGCTCTGTTTGTAAAGTACACACTTTATGCCTCCAAGACACAGATTTAAAAATGGGCAACTATTTTGAGGCCACTAGGAGCAACATTAAAGGGGTTGTGAGCAACTCGAGTCTTACATAGTAACACAGTAACATAATAAGTTAGGTTGAAAAAAGACGTACGTCCATCATGTTCAACCAAAATGCCTATATATAACCTGCCTAACTGCTAGTTGATCCAGAGAAAGGCAAAAACCCCATCTGAAGCCTCTCAAATTTGCCGCAGAGGGGAAAAAATTCCTTCCTGACTCCAAGATGGCAATCGGACCAGTCCCTGGATCAACTTGTACTGAGAGCTATCTCCCATACCCCTGTATTCCCTCACTTGTACTGAGAGCTATCTCCCATACCCCTGTATTCCCTCACTTGTACTGAGAGCTATCTCCCCTACCCCTGTATTCCCTCACTTGTACTGAGAGCTATCTCCCCTACCCCTGTATTCCCTCACTTGTACTGAGAGCTATCTCCCATACCCCTGTATTCCCTCACTTGTACTGAGAGCTATCTCCCCTACCCCTGTATTCCCTCACTTGTACTGAGAGCTATCTCCCCTACCCCTGTATTCCCTCACTTGTACTGAGAGCTATCTCCCCTACCCCTGTATTCCCTCACTTGTACTGAGAGCTATCTCCCCTACCCCTGTATTCCCTCACTTGTACTGAGAGCTATCTCCCCTACCCCTGTATTCCCTCACTTGCTAAGAATCCATCCAGCCCCTTCTTAAAGTTATATAATGTATCAGCCAGTATGACTGATTCGGGGAGGGAATTCTACAACTTCACAGCTCTCACAGTAAAAAATCCTTTCAAAATATTTAAACGGAACCTCCCTTCTTCTAAACGGAGTGGGTGCCTTCGTGTCCATTGGAAGGACCTACTGGTAAATAAAACATTAGAAAGGTTATTATATGATCCCCTTATATATTTATACATAGTTATCATGTCACCTCTTAAGCACCTCTTCTCCAGTGTTAACAGACCCAACTTGGCCAGTCTTTCCTCATAACTGAGACTTTCCATACCCTTTTACTAGCTTAGTTGCCCTTCTCTGGACCCTCTCTAATTTAATAATGTCCCGTTTAAGCCCTGGAGACCAAAACTGAACAGTCTTATAAAGAACTGGCCTATGGTCAATGCTGCATGGCAATCAAATACCAAGTATAATGGTGCAACTAAGGGGCTGATTTACTTACCCACGAACGGGTCGAATGGAGTCCGATTGCGTTTTTTTCGTAATGATCGGTACTTTGCGATTTTTTCGTATGTTTTGCGATTTTTTCAGATTCTTTACGAATTTTTCGTTACCAATACGATTTTTGCGTAAAAACGCGAGTTTTCCTATCCATTACGAAAGTTGCGTAAAAAGTTGCGCATTTTGCGTAGCGTTAAAACTTACGCGAAAAGTTGCGCATTTTTCGCGTAAGTTTTAACGCTACGAAAAATGCGCAACTTTTTACGCAACTTTCGTAATGGATACGAAAAACTTGCGTTTTTACGCAAAAATCGTATTGGTAACGAAAAATTCGTACAGAATCCGAAAAAATCGCAAAACATACGAAAAAGTCGCAAAATGTTCGTTTTCAAGTCGGAACTTTTCCAATTCGGGTCGGATTCGTGGGTTAGTAAATCAGCCCCTAAGTGTTTTGAGCCTTTTTGTGACATTGGAGGCTGGCATCCTGTAGCTAGATCATAATCTGGTAGGGCTAAACTGGGTGTCCCACCTGCCTGTGTGACCTTAGATTATAGAGTTACTCACATCTAAGTAGTTAGTAAGTTTCTCAGGGATCGTCTGTTGCTTTAGAAATTCCTTTGTGGCACCATTAAATTCTTCCTTGGTCATGCTGTCACTTAAGGTGCGCCTGATGGAAGGAAATTTCTTCAGGGGTATTCTAAAAATAAAATGAACACCATTAACACATATCTGAAAATCAAATATTGTATCCTTGTTGTATATGAGATTTGTTGGACCTCAATGGCAATACAATAGAACTGTGCAATGAGAATGAAGAGTTACAGTAATGGCTAGCTGCAGTTATGGGGGGAGAATTTCCCACTGGGGTATAGCCAGTAAGGGGGGTGTCATTGTCTTAGGGTGACAGTCAGGAGGCAAAACAATTGGCTTAAATAATTTTAATGTAATAATATGGTTTGGAACCGTTCCCTAAGCCCCGCCTCCTGTTCCCCTGCTGATCTGGTTGACTACTTTGTGACTCTAACAAAAGTAACAGTAATCTTCAGCCTGCCTTCAGCCTGCATCCTCCCAATCCCACAATTCCCTGCACACGTGATGTCAATAAGGAAAGGAACATCACAGCGCAATGTAGTTCCTGCATGCTGTCTGTAAGCATGTCAAAAACTGTTGCACGCCAAATGTTCTTCGCGAAACAATCCACCGATGCCGAAATGCGGAAATTCGCTGCAAATCCATGCCTGCCCAATTATTTCATATATATATATATATATATATATAGAATAAGAAAAGTCTTATGGGCAATTCTGGTGGTCAGGCCCAACAGGAGATACTTTGGTACCATGGCAGGCCAATTAAAGCCAACCTCTAGCTGCCATAGAAGAGCAATAAAATATATTGACATGAGAGGTGTCTCTTTATGCAACAATTTCACTTTGATTATAACTTGTGGCTTTAAGGCTAAAACAAAACAGTCTTAAAAGCTTAAACATGGGCTGTACAGACTGTTTGGAATGATATGGAGCCATATTGTAAGAGCATCCTCTCTTGAGTGCCTCTTTCTGGTAGGTATACATTAAAGCAAGATGACCAGTGGAGTCTAGGAGGGAGAGCTGCCAGACTAGACATCTGATGGCTGCAGTAAGTGATAGCCTCTTCCACTCTTCTTGTTCTCTGCTCCAGTAAATGTAACTGTACTTAAAGCGCATCCCTTCTGCTCTTTAATGGGAATGGAAAGAACAAGTGCAGACGGACGTGTTTGTACGAGGCTTACAGTGGCTGATTCTGCTCTCAGCATATAGAATACAGATACAACAACAACAACATGGGCAGCTTTAGTGTGGGACAGAAAGGCACTGAACCCCAGAATCCATTTTGCATTTTGCTTAACATATTGTAACTGTAATATTGGATAGAGCACAGTTTCTGAACCTTTTTATAATAGGACCTAGATTAAACAAAGCATTCTAGCCCAGGCCTAAGGTTTGGTTTAGAACTGATTACCTACATACTTCCTTTTAAACCCTACTGTCTATTGCAGAAGGACATTTCCAGGGTCGGATTGGGGGTGCAGGGCCCACCGGGGCTTCTGCCTCAGGGGCCCCTGCACCACCAATGGCCATCGCCGCCTTCACCCCCCCCCCCCCGCAGGAACCCCCAAAACACTCTGACCACCTCCCCCGAGTGTCAGGCGGGAGGGAGACCAGCGGATCGCGGGAGTGCCCTGTGGGGTTTGGGTCTGGGCTGCCGGGGCCCATCAGGGTTTTTTCCTGGTGCCCTGGTGGCCCAGTCCGACCCTGGAAATTTCACTTCATTGAAGTTTATCATGGTCCCATTTTTTGGTCTATACCTATAGTAGTTTATTCCCTCTCTTTGATATTTATTTACATACAAATAGAAATAACTTCCCCATAGTAACATTCTACAGGAAGGTTATCCGTCCACTCATGCCTTCGAGATTTTGAGCTTAAAGGAAAAATATACACCCAGAATGAATACTAAACCAATAGGGTGGGACCGGGGATCACAGTACAACGGTGCCTAACATTTGGCACCCCTCAGTGATTTTAACCTTCCTCATTAAAAAGGTGCTGTTATTTATTATGCCTTCTTACACAACATGATAGTAGCACAGCATAACAATGTTTAATCACCGTTAATAAAAGAGAAAGCTGCTGCCATTCAAGTAAAACAGCTTCTATTGCCGGCGTCAGTAAGGCACAGACATGACATACATGTGCAGCTGAAATGGGACCTATATTACATAATGCTAGTGACGTAACAGGCTAAGTGCATGTACAGAGGCACAGAGGGAATAATTACAGTTGGATTTTATGTGTTGAATCATTTAAATGGTGACATAGGGATATATGCAATAATGTATGGGGGAGATTATATATATATATGTGCATTAAAGCAAGTGCTTCCGACTTGTGTAGAAAAGTACCGATCTTCTTGTGACAGATCCTATTTTCAGCACACAGCAGTCTCTCAGATGTTCTTATTCATTCGGGAAAAATAGAAAGTCTTGCAATGTGAACAGTGGAGCAGATTTCCAGTCAAGGGTATGGTAAAACACACAGTGGGGGATCCTCAAAGGGGTTGTTCACGGTTAAATTCATTTTTAGTATAATGTAGAGAGTAATATTTTGAAAGAATTTGGAATTGGTCTACATTTTTTATTATTCGTGGTTTATTAGCTTTTTTTTTTATTAGTAGCTCTCCAGTTTGGAATGTCAGCAGCTATCTGGTTGCTAGGGTCCAAATTACCCTAGCAATCAGGTAGTAGTTTGATTGAGAGACCGGAATATAAATATGAAAGGAACTGAATAGAAAGATACGCACAGGTATGGGATCCATTATCAGGAAACCCATATCCAGAAGCTTCTAAATTACAGGAAGCCCATCTCCCATAGACTGCATTTTAAGCAAATAATTAAAATGTTAAAAAAATATTTCCTTTTTCTCTGTAATAATAAAACAGTACCTTGTACTTGATCCCAACTAAGATATAATTACCCCTTATTGGGGGCAGAACAGCCCTATTGGGTTTATTTAATGGTTAAATGATTCCCTTTTCTCTGTAATAATAAAACAGTACCTGTACTTGATCCCAACTAAGATATAATTACCCCTTATTGGGGGCAGAACAGCCCTATTGGGTTTATTTCATGGTTAAATGATTCCCTTTTCTCTGTAATAATAAAACAGTACCTGTACTTGATCCCAACTAAGATATAATTACCCCTTATTGGGGGCAGAACAGCCCTATTGGGTTTATTTAATGGTTAAATGATTCCCTTTTCTCTGTAATAATAAAACAGTACCTGTACTTGATCCCAACTAAGATATAATTACCCCTTATTGGGGGCAGAACAGCCCTATTGGGTTTATTTAATGGTTAAATGATTCCCTTTTCTCTTTAATAATAAAACAGTACCTGTACTTGATCCCAACTAAGATATAATTACCCCTTATTGGGGGCAGAACAGCCCTATTGGGTTTATTTAATGGTTAAATGATTCCCTTTTCTCTGTAATAATAAAACAGTACCTGTACTTGATCCCAACTAAAGGTGGCCATACACGAGGCGATTTCGCTCGTTGTGCGATGAACGATTATATCGACAAACGATCGTATGGCGATCGAGTTCCCATACGATATGCCATCCACGGGCAACGATAATTCGGGAAAGATTTCGTCGCATCATTATCGTAAAATACGTACGATCGTACATCTACGTACGATCGAATGTCGTTGACTTCCGCTGCTGGCAATCGTGACATGCGCAGAGAACAATCGTTGAAAGACAAATGTCTGACACTCACACCAACTGGCAGATTTTATCGTTAAACGACCAAAATTTTTAAACCTGGCCGATCGATTTTGGGGACGATAATGTCGGCTCGTTTAGTGGGCCGACGATCGTTCGTACACCACCAACTATACGATAACTTAACGATAGCATCGGATTGTTCGGGAATCGGTCGTTTGTAAGTAAAAAATCGGTCCGTGTATGGCCACCTTTAGATATAATTAATCATTATCGTAGGCAAAACAAGCCTATTGGGTTTAATTAATAATTTAAATTATTATTTAGTAGACTTAACATATTAAGATCCAAATAACAGAAAGACCCCTTATCTGGAAAACCCAGTTCCCGAGCCTTCTGGATAATAGGTCCCATACCTGTCATAAAAAGTAACAATTGCAATAAAATTGTAAACTCACAGAGCAATAGTGTTTTGTCTGCTGGGGTCAGTCAGAAGAAGACAAATATTTAAAAAACTATTTGAAGACCATTTGAAAAGTTCAATTTGTACACCTCATCATTATTATGTTCCAGGCCCTCTCTGGGGCTTTGATCCCAAAACAAATGCCTCCTCTGCTCTGCCTAAAGCCAACTCTACAGTGACACCGAGCATTGTCTCCTCTTTGTTCAGTTTGGATGTGTGTGTGGCTATGTGGAGGGGGCACACATAGCAACGTGGCCCCAAAGTGATGGTGGTTATCCAAAATGATCCCTGTCAAGGAGTTAAAACCAGAGACAAAAGAAAGGTTTGGTAGAGAACCAACACTCTGGAGGCCACTAATCCCCCACAAATAGGTCATTTGAAGTAAATTATTACAGAGGCCCTTACCAGATTAACTAGAAAGGCATCGCTGACAGGACTGAGACAGGATAATGGGTGAAGGTCAGCCACCATTTTATTATTCATTAACATCCTCAGATAAAGGGATCTTGGCTATGACAAAAAGAAGCTCTTATATGGAGTAACCATAAGTCGTTTTTCAGGAAAAAGACCACCATGTCAAATGAGGCTCCCAGTAATGAGCATCTAAATGTCTAGCTAAACTAAACATGAAACTGACCTAAATAATCCAATAGAACAGATTTATATATAAAAATATATATATATATATATATATATATAGTATATATCCATTCCCTAAGTGGCCCTTCTCTTTGCTACAAGTGGCGTCCTCAAGAAATGGGAGACACGTATGTAAGGCTTGTGTCCAGGTGGTAGTTACTTGTCACTAGATGGATGTCTTGAGAGAACCTGAAATTGACTTTTTCACCTTGGATTCATGGAGTGTACCATTATCTCAAACTGGTCCTCTGGCCTCCTGGGGACCAACATAAACTTATCATCCAACCCATAACAGCTATACATGGTTCCCAGGATAACCTTATACAGTATGTCTTCCTACTGAACTCTAGTGAGATATTAGTCCAGTCTGACTTCTGGAAGTGCGCCCAGTGGTTATTAATGCAAGTGAAAATGTATTAACTGCCATCCTACCAACCTATTAGATTGTCAGTGAACAAAGGGGTATGCATCTGAATCCCTCATACTTCCTTTGGTCATTGGTTTCCCCCCCCTGCAATTAGAAAAGTTGCATTTTTACGGTAGAGTTCTTGTGATTTATCTGTCCACTGCAAGTCTGGACTGGGATCCAAAACAGACCCTGGCATTTCAAGTACACAAAGGCCCAAACAGCCCCCCACCAGCCCAATAAATAGTGTCTATGTCTATGGCATCTTACAGAAGCCCCAAGACTGATGGTTAAGGTATATCCATATTATAAAGCAGACATTTCCACTACTGCAAAGAATCTACTAAAAGATTTTGTAAGTAGGTTAAGGGTACTCACCACATTCAACTTAAATTATTAAAAAGAGCAAAGGCAATGTGACCTTTAAGCACCGCACTCATCCACATGCATGTAAGTTTTAAGACCAGCTCACACAAGAGGTTGTAGTGCACACAGAGAAATGAGGGTAAAAACACATAATTCCCAATAATCCCGCCAATCTGCAAGACAGGGAATCTTGGGGCTACAGTGGCTCCTCTTAAATCTCTCAAGGTTTAGTTCTGCCTATCAGTCACTTTCTAAATCATCTTGGAACTGGCAGAGGAAGGGCAAATCAGTGCAAAAGAAAGTGGTCAGTAAGTCACTTTCCCTGATTCACGTCACGTGGGGCGGGTGTCTGAATTTTACTTGTGCCAAGGGTGGCAGGGATCTGATGACAGAGAGGCAGTGACGCTGAGTGCTTAGCCTCATACAGCAGACATCGATCCAGTTCTGCAGCTGCTATCCACTGGAATGTCATCTTGACATAATGTTTGCCTATTGTAATTCATTGCTCTGTCCAACCCCAGGCTTCAAGGGCCCTATTAGGCCAAATATTAGCTTTGCCTGGAGTTAAGGGCTAGTGGGTCAGTCAAAGTGACTCATTTACCTGTTGTCAAGCTGAGAAGTTTAATTTCTGCTCGTTTCAGGAGCTTGCCATGAAAGCAAGGGTGGCAAATCAAAAATCCTTTTTTAAATCAGAAATTTGGCTTTCCTAATACAGATGGTGCAACTGCAACCTCTGCGCTAGTGATGCAGCACCCCTTGGCAAAGGGTAAGCATGGGAGCGGATGGTATTGGGTCAGATGAATTGCCCCTGGGCACAGATCCTTAAGAAATATGGGACAATGTGGCTTACATGTCTGAGGACCACACAAATATTTAATAAAATGCTAATAAGATGTAATTGTGGCTGCTTTACATTTGCTTTACTTAAGCCCCCTGCTGGTTTTACCTCTGTAGTATGGAGCTGAAGCATAAGACCCCCCTACTTCTAATTGCTATTCAGTGAGCAATCCATATGCCAAGCAAGCACTGCACACAGCCTGTGGAGGACAGAGGAAAGGGCAGAGCGGTGCAGCAAACAAGGAACTCTTCATAACACATAATGCTGAATAATGCCTTCATACTCTCAGGGGCTGCCTGCATCACTGCTGCCATTTATGTCCTCCTTTAATGAGGGCTGCCTTTAGGGGGTACATGTTGGAGGAATCGCTATGGACCCCTATCTGTGTGGGGCTCTGAAAAATAGCTTTTGTATGCAATAGGAAAGGAAATATGGACCCCGTACATTTACCCTTCCCTGGGAAAGGAACTGCATTTGTGGGACAGTATGAATAGCAAGGCAGCATGTACTGGTGTAAGAATGGGTTTTGGGATTGGTCCAGGCTGTGGTTGGTCCCAGCCTAGGAGAATTTCCATCAGCCCATCCTTATTTCAACTGCGGACCTATATAAAAACCTATATCGTATATTACGATCTATATTTAATTGCTGCAAGAGTGGGCCCAGGCCGTCAGGTTTTCTGGTGGTCCCTAGGAGACCCAGACTGACACTGCTCTTGGCTGTTGTTGTTCCCCAGCAACGAAAAAGGTCGGATAGCCTGGCTTTATAAAATTAATGAGTCCCCATGCCGGCTATTTTGCCCTGTAATTACTCCCATAGATCTCAAAGCAATATACCACAATGCAAGGCTTGATGACTATTTCTAAGAAAAGAGGCATTTGAAAAGGTCACTGGTTTGGCCACGTATAGACACAGTCTAACAGTGCAGAAGCCTTTGCTACTGTATGATTAGGCTGTAGGTATCTTAAAACAGCTTTTCTTAGGAATACTGAGTATATCAGGGCTTTCTTTAGTAGTTGCAGGGCTGGGGCAAAATTGAATGCCATTATCAGTGACCTGACTATAGCTCTTTAGCTTTCTACGCTGTTGGTGGGTTCTGGGAGTTGTATTTCCCAGTACAACAGAAGCGCCACAGGTTTGCCAACTCCGATATAAAGTTCTGCTTTTGCTCTGATGCTAGTCGAAGAGTCTGAAGAGTCCATATATTCTTTACCCCAGCACCCCGATCCTTTCCCTCCCAGTTACCAGTCCTCCTGTAAGCTGGAGTTGAATGGCCAGTATGGAAAGCACCGCTGGAAATTTCTGCTCTTATGTTACATGGGCTTCACTGGATACCACCCTCCCTTAGGGAGATTTATCTCCCTACTCCTGCTACCCCTAAAGACAGCTCTGTGGTCACTTATTGCCCATCAAGGAAAGAACTTTTCCTAAACATAAAATTGCTGCTAGAGGTGCTCAAAATGATTTAGCAGCTCAAGACTTTTCTAGACCAGGAGGTAGAAAGTGGAAATTACCAGAACTGATATTGGATCGATCTTCAGCAAACCCGTGACAGGTCCAGTTGCTGAAACAAACATTTCAGCCATTTCAGCAAATGGAAGCTCAGATGTATTACTGAGCATAAGTAAAAAGTCCCACTTCTGTAGGGTTTACTTTCCCTTGAAATGCATCAATTTACAGCTTTCAAGCTCCATTAACACTAAGAAATAGAACAGTCCTAAAAGCAGCCGTACATAATATTCATTTAGTCTGTACTTTTCAAAATGTGTCCCCATGTCCAGAAAGCATGACATTTTTGGAAACTGTTGTATTATGAAACGCTACATACATACATTCAATTACAGAGAATAATAACTGAAAATGATATAAACAAAATTATTTCTAAAAATCGTTAAACCGCTAGCTTTGTTCCGGGGGGTGAAATTTAAATAATATTTTTGAATGCAGCCTGTGCTTTGCCCTCCCACTCAGAATGTAAGGTGAAGCTGCTGCCACCCTGTACGGTTCCATAAGCAGTGTGTGGCGAAATAAACATTGCTCTAGAAGTAGCAAAGATTTCCAAGCAGATACGTAAGGGTGATCTGTGAGAGGTCACTTCACTACCAGCCCACAAAGTCATGTTTGACTCTTTCTAATTTTACAACCTGTTATATAGAAGCCCTGCCTCCTGCAGTTGGTCTATTTGGACTTCCTTTGAGACAGCAGGAACCCTTATTAACCCATGCTTAGTCATTTCAGTGAAGCAACCTTGTCTGTCATGACAAAGAAAATGTATGCAACGATTCCCCTGGGCATCATGTGAATCAAGAAGACCCTGTTTAATAGATGGTTAATAGATGGTCAGAATCAGGCCCGGACTGGCAACTTGTGGGCTCTGGTAAATACCAGAGGGGCTGCTGTAAGATGCAATGGACAGTCACTATTTATTGGGCTTGTGGGGGTGCTGTTTGGGCCTCTGTCTACTTAAAATGTTATGGCCTATTTTGAATCCCAGTCCAAACCTAGTCAGGATAATGTACCTTTGTGCATTGTAAGTTTTGTGGCCTGACCATTCTCTGCATAAAAGCTCTTTCACAAAATGTAAGGGATAGGACAAGAATTAAATGCAAATTATAGGGTAACCAGGTAATAAGTAATGTTACTGTACTGTACCCTTTAATCAAGTAAAGCCCCGTAGCTAGATTACAAACTGATTCTGGGTACTAAAACCATTATATAGATAAATACAGTAGTATTACAAAGTGCCGACTTGCCCAATTTATTATGTCTGGTCGTTTTTAGACATTACTTATCCTTTAGGCCCATGCAACATGCTGATGGTTTTCAGCAAGAGGAGAAACACCCAAATGTGTCCCAATGGCCTGTCATTGAGGTAAATTGAAACTGCCTGTTGCTAGGGGAAAAAATACCAATCCACAAATACTGTAGTTCTAGCGCAGAAAAAAAATGTTGAGGGTGATAGAGCTCAGCAATGCCACTGAGCTGAGCTCTAACACCCAAAAGAAACACATTCTGATGCACTGATACAGTCAAGAAGCTTTTGGTAAACATAGGAAAATATTGAACTTTTTGGCTTATTTGTGGCATCTGAGTGCAGTCACCTTCCTTTATAATCCAGCCGACTGTATGCTGTTTCTGCCATCGCTCTACAGTAGTAGTTCCTGAATTTAGCAAGTACAAATCTGATGTGCAGAGGAGTTAACACCCTCAGGGGAAACAAATTATCTTATCTATGTTCTGTTCCGTTATGTTAAAATGTTTGTAAATATACAAGGTTGCCTTGTAAATAGCTGTAAATGCAGTAAAGCAACATGTATAGCCCTTTTATTATCCCTAATACCCAGTGGTATGTCCTCTGCTGCCAGTTTTAAAGTTAGTGCATACTGGTTGCAACATATCAACTGTTTTCGGCTAAAAATGTATCTAACATTAGGGGCCATATTTATAAATCTGTGGACCTCCTTAGCCCATAACCTGATGTGAAACAGAGGTGCAAACAGGGTACTTGCTATAGATCCAAGGATAAATGATCAGTAATGAAGCATTTAATGCCAAATCTCACCCCAACTCAATGGTATTCCCCTTCCATCCATTACATTTTCTCCCTTAGGGGGATCAGCTCTAAATTGTTTATTCCAAGTGCCATAGGATAAGTACAGGGTTATGTATCTGCAATGAACTCTAGTTGCAGTGACTAAACTATTGGCAAGTATTAATTGTGGGCACCAAGTTCAGAATCCCAAAAGCAGATCCTGATGCACCTGTGCCGGTACAGCTAAATGATAGATCATTATTTGTTACACTGAATTTCCTGAATAATTAGGGCACTTACCGTATGAGTGCATCTGTGGTCCAAACCAGGAGTAAAAGTATAAAGATGTTAGGCTTCATGCTGGGTGCAAAGCAGTTCTTAGTTTAGTAAGTACAAGTACAGAGAGCTGCCCCTTCCCCTCAGCTGCCTCTCTAATGGCTTTTACTGTAAACTTCTCAGCTGCACTAAGTGTTCTCGTAGTTTTGCAAGCAAGTGGGCTGGCAGCTGGGAACTTGCCCTAGTGACTGTGTGTATGTGGGTGTGTGAATGTGTCCAGAAATTTGCACTTTCTGTTCAGTCAACAAGCCTGTCTCTATGAAGATACAGTCGCATGACACTAATCATGAGATCAAACTAACTGTCAGTTTCATTTAGCTGGGCGGAAAGGGGAAGTGGTCATTAGCCTCAGCTAGGAGCGCGGCTAGGAGTGCTTGTTTACCCTTTTCCTGATGCAACAGCGGTGCATTTCTACTATTATTAATATGAGATAAAAAAAGGAACTTATACATTTTAAAGGAATAGTGTCACTAGACATACAATGCCCCTTAATACCCCTATTTACCTTAAAGGGGAACTCTGGCTTTCAAACCAAAATTTGTAAAAGAGCCCTACACAACACAGAGACCCCTAATGCACCTATCACTGTAATCTGTTCCTTCAAAAAGTATGAATATTTTATATGCTGAAATCCAGCTGCAAAACTGTTCTTCTCATTTTTCTACATCATTTGAAATCCTAGCAGGATTCACAGCTTACAGACAGCATGCAGGAACTACATAACCCACTATGCATTGCACTGTGATATTCCTATTCTTATTGACTTGTGCAGGGAATTGTGGGATTGGGAGGATGCAGGCTAAAGGCAGGCTGAGGAAAGTCGACTACTGTTACATTTTTTGAGCCAGTCAGATCAGCAGGGGAACAGGGGGCCAGGGTAAGGTAACGGTTCCAAACCATATTATTACATCAGAAATCATAAGGCTGCATATTTTTAATTGATGTAGACTGCAACGTTGCTTAAAATTGTGTTTAATAAAGATGAGATCCAGAGCACAGTGTGGCCAAGAGGGGGTCAGTTATGAATCCTACCAGGGGCATAGTAGGGGAAAGTTATTTGCAAATTGAAAAGTGGTGGGGATTGTGGGGTAATGGACAGAGGCAGACCATAAGCATGTAATGGGATGTAGCCCATCTGGTTTGGCTGCATGGTCAAGTGTGCTCTATAGGTAATGCATTTGTCCTATTGGGGTCCCACTGGAGCCCACTGCCCAGGGGGCCCAGATAGGTGCTGGGCTAATAATTCAGGCTCCCTGGGGTAAACTCTCTGCTAAATAGGTATTATGGGGCCCTATGATTTCAGATAGTTGCCCTTCCTGTGCAGTTGGGTGAACTATAGTAAAGAAAGGGCAGCAGGATGAGAAATTCCTTTTCTGTTAGGAGAGAGAGGCAAAGTAGAAATACAGGGAGAGAGGCTGGGAGTAAAGTTGAGGGTGAAATACAGTGAGAGGAAGGATTGGAGGTGTATGTGGTATGAATCAAAAGGTAAACAGAAAAACTACACAGGAAGAGACCCCCCCCAAATGTATGTGTTAAAGGTCACACCACACAACCCACCCCAATGTCAAAATACACAGGGAGCAATGTAAAAGCAGGTGTGTCTTTTGGTCCAGGTTTCATAACCTATAGCAACTGAACAAATTTCATTATTTTGTATTTTATTATTCTAATTGTAGTAAATCAGTAAATTATAGCTGCTGATTGGTTGCTAGAAGTGGAACAGTCTTTGTACCTGTAACTACATTCCCACAATAACAAACTGATGGGGGGACACAATGTACCGCACTTTGATGCCAAGCTGTTACATTGGCACTGAATATTTTGGAGACAGTCTTGGGTACCTCTGTGGTTGAGGGAAGACTGATAAAAATTACAAGCGTTTTCCGCTTTATTTCAGTGCAATTGTCTTTTGTAAATGAACTCCCTGCCCTCTGTGTCCATAAATAAAATGAGGAATCAAACTCGACCCATGTAATATTACCCTTAATATTACCCTTGCTCTGGACTTTCTATAAGGAAAAGCAATTAGTGGGAATTACATGGCCGCTCTATCCTCGTGCTCTGACTTTCAGGTCATTTCTTTTCATTTTTGATAACGTTCATTTTTCAGACTGCTCGGAATGAATTGTTTTGTTCCATCTTTGTTCTGGGCTCTCATTCGATCAGACAAGCAATTAGTAATTATGTGCTAATATTGTTTCTACCAAAGGCTCGGCCAGTGGTATAACTGGTCAGATACTTCCAAGCAAATAATATCTCTTTTTTAATTCCATTTTTTTTTAAGATTAGGAAGCAAAGCTGGAGTCAGGGTATAGGGGATGCAAATGAAGACTGCAACTGTCCTGTTTTATTAAACCTTTGTATATGTTTTATGGAGATATAAAAACGTGAATGTATTATTCATTCTCTGTTAGTTTGTATCTGTAGCTTCTGGCACTTTCAGTCTTACCAAAGAATCCATTGTTCACTGATTCCAATATTTATTATGCAAAAAATAAAAGCTAAGGAAATCCTGTTGGGTTCATGTAAAGCTGTATATAATAATATCCCAATATATACAGAAAAATGGATGTAACTAAGTGATGGTTGGTCTGTGTTGCTCTACAGCAGTGATCCCCAACCAGTGGCACGGGGGCAACATGTATCAACCACCTCACCTAGGCAATTCCAACAACTGTAAAAAAATTTCAATATCTTCCCCCAAGAAGACCCTGGAAAACTGAGGGCTCCAAGTAAATGCCCCCTCTGCTGCCATTTAGTTGCTCATTATTCAGATTTTTTCCATTTTAAGGTTATTCATAACTGATTATACTGTTCCCCCTGTCTTATTTCAGACTATTAATACTTTCATAATCCTAAGGGTAATCTACAAGAGTTCATTTTCACACTAAAATCGACCCCTTTTCTACTCTGATGAAAACATGCTTGCGAGGGGACATTATATACAGATAATGGGGGATCTGTTCTCCCACAGAAAAGGACAAAGAAAAAGAGGCCACCCATTTAGACTTGACCTATGCTTCCACCTAAAGCAATGCCAATGGTTTATCACGTTAAGGACAGTGAGGTTGTGGAATGCCCTGCTGGGTGGTGTTTTGGAGGCAGATTCTATTAATGCCTTTAAAGGAGATATAAATGGCTTTAAAGGGATTATAATCACTTACTTGAAACCTCGGGAACACTGACTTGGGGTAACAGGTAAGTGATTACAATGACTGGGGGGTGCCTAACATTTTGGCACCCCCCCAGTGATTATACCAAGGCTACTGTGATTCTAACATCTACAGTTAGTTTTATATATGTATGTGTGTCTATATTCATGTGTTTAAATAAATATATAATCTACATACATAGGGTCAAAAATTACTGCAACCAAAGGATAGAAAACATGTGTTTTATTAAACCAATACTTTAGTCTCCCCAGAGGCTCCAGAGGACCATTAATCTCCCCAGAGACCTTTCTCAAGGCGCACACTGGTCGGGGTTCTGGGATGGAAATAATCCAGGATATTTCTAAAATGTATTTTACTATTCTGTTTATTCTGCTTCACACATGGATTTTCTATCTCTTTAGCACTGGCTTTTTAGAAAAGAATAGGAGAAATTCAGTGTTCTTGCCCTACTTACTTATTAACAGGGAAAAATGTCCTTTATTAACTGGTGGATTTGGTAAGATACACTCTTCAGCACCATGGACAGCTAACCCTTGTGTAGCATTGGTTGTTGGGTTTGATTGGATAAAAGGACAGAGGGGTATTATTGGATTGTTTTATTGCATGCCCCTTTTTATTGCACAGTGCTGCGGAAACATATGATAATATAACAAATATACTCTAAGATGACATGTAATAATAAAACAATACCTTAGCATGGCTTCAATGAAAAATCTGGATAAGGTTACCACCTGGCTGGTAGAAATGATGCCTGATGCCAATGTTAGTATTATAAGATAAGACAAACGTATAGAAAGGACTGTATTTTTTTTCCAGAAATGTGGCAACCCTACATTTGGCACATATGAACAAGCCAAGCTCCAAACTGTAAAGACCTGGGCAATAAAAAAAATAAATCCACAAGTCAAATTGAAATTATATATATCTTATTTAATTCTATAGAAAATGAATGTTTCTTATTCACTCATTATTTTTAGCTGCAGTATTGGCCAGAATTCCACTGTATTCTCTATACTATACCCTCTAGCAGCTCCTACAGTTGGATGATGGGAATTAAAGTCAGATTTTTCAAGGTTTTCTTTGTCTTGGGCCAAAATGGGTAACCTTGGGACTACAATTCCCAGCCTCATTACAAATTGGGGAAGGTTTGTTAGTGATCAGTGTGCTGGATCCTGCATCTCTGCAGCAAAGAAGGGGGGAGGGAGCTCTGTGATGCTGAGCTGGTAGGAGAGGCACTGGGAATAGGGGAAAGAATGTGAGAACTCAAACAATGACAAACTACACAATGGGAACAAGTAAATAATCATAGTAATAACTGGTAAGGCCCCATAACCTTATGTATTCTATTGCCTGTGTCAGTATGACTGCTATAATAAACCCATTTAAACTTGAAATGTGGCCACTAAGACATATGCACCCTGCAAGGGGTCACTGGCATAAAAGGTCTTCTGAATTGTACTCATTGCAAATATTTCATCTCTAAAATGGGAAACCAGTTCCTTTGCTTTGATACCAGCCCTTATTGTGTTTCGAATGACACCCTACTTTCTATGTACCAAAAAGGGTCACTGTGTAGTTGTATATAAGAATCCCCTTTTCCTGACTGTAGTACAGTCAGCCGCTCACATTATTTGTACTCCTTATGGCAGTGGCCACTCATAAAGGCAACCCTTACAGTGACGCCAGTGCTGGCAGAGCTGTCTTTTAGGCTCTTTAGAAACCCTGTTGCCCCCTACAGATTCATTAAATTTGTATTTAAGGAAAAGTGATGCCACTGTTAGTGAGCAGAAAATGAATTCACTATTACATTCTAGTGTACAAAGTCTGTCTCAGCTATAGCCAAGATATCCCTGTTTCTTAACCTTCAGTTCCCAGATGTTGCTGCACTACAGCTCCCAGCATGCTCCCAGGGCCGGATTTCACTTCTGGGAGCCCCGAGGCCGCAAGCGAGCGTGCGTAACCAGTGCGCATGCGCAATCGCACATCTCCCATACGGAGCAGTGGGGAGAGGTCCCGACTGCTCCGTATGGGAGCCAAATTTACAAATTCTGTTGCGGCGGGGCGGCATGCCGCCCCTAAACTTCTGCCGCCCTAGGCCCGGGCCTTTGTGGCCTCTCCACAAATCCGGGCCTGCATGCTCCGGCATTTTATTACATTTTGCAGAATGGTGGGAATTGTAGTCTAGCAATAGCTGGGGACCACAGTTAAAAAACGGGGCCTTAGATAAAAATACACATATGGGACCTGTTATCCGAAATGCTTGGTACCTGTGGTATCTTGGGACCGTACCTTAAGTCTACCAAAAAATTATTTAAACATTAATTTAACCCAATAAGATTGTCTTTCCTCTATTAAGGATTCATTGTATCTTAGTCGGGATCTGTTTATTAGTGAAAATAATTTGTTAAAATTAGAATTATTTGCTTATAATAATGATATGATTATACGGGAGATGGCCTTCCCACAATTCTGAACTTTCTGGATAATGGGTTTTGGATAATGGATTTTGAAAAAAGGCTACACTACATCCTTGCCGGTACTGCTACAGAACAGGTTCAATATACAACATGAGTGAAAATGAGTTAAAGGGGTGTTATAGACCTATTCCAAGCATTACTAGTTTTAGTTTCTGGTCTGCAACTAAAAAGACATTCTGGCTGTTACTGACCCTAGCAACCTTAGCTGTTTAGGTTTATGCCACTATTCACCTCTACTATTCATCGTCTAAACAGCTGTCTTGTTCCTAGGGTAATTATGCCCTAACAACCAGTTAGGTTCCCCTATATGTGATAAATAAGTTTGTCCCGGAGAAGTAACCCTTAGCAACCAGTGTTTTCTTTTAAACAGGAACCAGGAAATACTACCTGTTGCTTGATTGCTATATATCAGGGATGCACCGAATCCAGGATTTTTCACTTTGATCTTTTGCTTTGATCCTTCAGTATCCCAATTTACGGTATTTGGTGCATCCCTACTATATATACATACATAACCGCTTTATGCTGCCCTGCTAAAATAATTCAATAACATTAAATATATATATATATATATGTTTGTACCTATATATATATATATATATATATAACAAAATAAAAAAAGAAATATATATATACATATATATATATAATTGCATTAGAACACCAATATCTACAACATAATAATAGTTCATCTTCAGGTGGACTAGCCCTTTAAAGGCAAGAATGATTGGGGAGTGTAAATATGGAAAATAGTGGCTGAAACCCATATACAAGTGTATTTGTACATGCATTAGTGAGAGAGTGTGGCTGCATCACTGCACTTGAGCCAGAGGCTGGCGTGCCATTAGGCAGACCCTGCACACATTACCAGGACAATAAAAATATTTCCAGTAAAACATTTTTTTTCTAAGGGGGAGGAAAATAGCATTAGGGTTAGGGAAAGCCTCAGAGTATGTGTAATTGATGAATAGCACTCAAGGTTGGTCACCAGGCCCAGACCAGCAATCTGTGGGTTTGGGCTGCTGTAAGGTGCCATAGACAGCCACTATGTATTGGGCTGCTGGGGGGGCTGTTTGGGCCTATGTGTACTTGAAATGCCAGGGCCTATTTTGAATTCCAGTCTCCGGGCCTGATAGGCATGCTTAAAAAACCCCTCAGCTCCAACAACTTGTTAGATGATGCCCTTCTCAGTGAAATAACACATAATATCTATTTACGAATGTGCCCATTAGAATTTCAGCAGAAGTGCTGGAGTGCACATGGAATTGCATCCGTTGCGGCAAATCTCTCAGAAGCTGAGACACGTGCAGTTTCCACAGGCATCAGTTCCAGCCCAGAGCACTATTTACAGCACTATTCTCCAAGCGCTTTGGTGCAAGTTGGTTGTGACTGTTTTAACAATAGCTTTTAAACTTGCACTTAAGATTGTTAATAAGGCTTAAACTGTTATCCAAATTGGTAAAATCCTGAATTCTCCCTCGCACCCTGATTGTCTCTGTCTTTTCATAGAGTACACAGGAAGTGTGTATAATATGCTACCTTGCACGGAGGTAATGTATTACTCTACTGCCAGACTTACAACTCCAGGATGCGTGGGGGGTATCTGCGGTGCTTCTGCCAGCCTTACAGCATTGGGGTGCGTGGGGGGTATCTGCGCCTGCGGTGCTATTGCCAGCCTTACAGCATTGGGGTGCATGGGGGTATCTGCGGTGCTACTGCCAGCCTTACCGCATTGGCGTGCATGGGGGGGTATCTGCAGTGTTATTGCCAGCCTTACAGCATTGGGGTGCGTGGGGGTATCTGCGGTGTTATTGCCAGCCTTACAGCATTGGGGTGCGTGGGGGGGTATCTGTGGTGTTATTGCCAGCCTTACAGCATTGGGGTGCGTGGGGGCATCTGCAGTGCTACTGCCAGCCTTACACCATTGAGGTGTATGGGGGTACCTGCAGTGCTACTGCCAGCCTTACCGCATTGGGGTGTGTGTGGGGGGTATCTGCGGTGTTATTGCCAGCCTTACAGCATTGGGGTGCGTGGTGGTATCTGCAGTGCTACTGCCAGCCTTACAGCATTGAGGTGTATGGGGAGTACCTGCAGTGCTACAGCCAGCATTACAGCATTGTGGTGCGTGGGGGGTAATCTGCGCTGCTACTGCCAGTCTTACAGCTTCAAGCGTACTTGGGGAGTACCTGCAGTGGTACTGCCAGCATTACAGCATTGGGGTGTGTAGGGGGTGCTTGCGGTGCTACTGCCAGTTTTACAGCTTTGGGGTGTATGGGGGGAACCTGCGGTGCTTCTTCCAGCATTACAGTATTGGGGTGTTTGGGGGGAACCTGAGTGCTACTGCCAGCCTTACTGCATTGGGGTGTACAAGGTTGGGTGCATGAATGCAGGCGCACATGTGACAAGGTGCAGGGGGAGCTGGGAATCTTTCCATGTGTTCTGTGGGAGAACAGACCCAGTCAGCATTGGGGAAACAACACATTCCCTGACAGAATGCTTAGTACAAATGGGCTTTATGGATTGCTAGCCTAGCTACTACATAAGCCTGTTATTTGCTAAGCAATTCAATAATATCCCAAACCTGCACGACTTGACTTATGTAGCAACCTGCCGCTGCAGATAGTTGCAAGCAGTGCACAGTCTATTTATACCGAGCAGCCTGTCAGGGTGAGAGGAGCGATGGCTCACAGTTCTGGCTGATAAACACAGATCTTGTGGCATACCCTCCTATCAATTTGGGGGTTCTCTGTCTTGTTTCTGCAGATTAATGATTAGGTTGCTGAACTACAACTTCCCTCATCTTTTGCCTGGCTGGCTGTGGGTTGCAGGGAGATATAAAGAAAATATCTAGTAATTTTAAAAACTACTGCTCTGGAATGTGCATCTGTGACTTTAATAAATGAACCCTATTTTGTCAATAGTCAGCTCCCCTAGTGCCAAGACTCCAATTTCTGCAATGGCTTGCATGCTTCTGTTAGTCTATTATTAGCAGTGTAACTGCCAGGGTGCAGAGGGTGTGATAGCACTTGGGCCACCCATCTAAGACAAAGTCCCATGAGTATGGAGGAAGGAAGGTGAAAGAGCATGCAGACACACACACAGGGGCAGATTAATGACTAGGCACCCCTAGACTATAGCCTAGGGGCCCAGTGTGATCAGGGGCCCTTTCAAGAATTTTATTTGCTTGGTTTTTTTTTATGTGTGCAAGTGCTGCCTGCTGGGTCTGTCAAGTCACATGACTTGTATTGGGTACCTGGCTGGTGGCTGCCGCAGGGAGAAGAAGCAGGAGAGAAGTGGTGTGTCTGAGCGTAATGACACTGCATCGCGACTTGCGATATGGATCGTGCAACTGGACAGACCCAGCACGCAGCAGCTGCACAAATAAGAAAAAATGTATTAAAACAAGCAAATTAAATTTTAATAATAACTGAATGGGCCAAGGCCCCTGATCACACATTAGTAACTATTAGTAAGCCAGGAAGGAACACTTACTAATAGAAGGAACCAGGCAGCAGCATAAATAAATATTAAAAAGAGAAAAAGAAAATGTAAATAATAATCAAAAGGGCCAATGAGATGCATTTATTCAACCAGGCCTCTGTGGTGCTTTTTTTTGTTTCATGTGCCTGATGTCAAAGCGTAAGCTTACCGGTTGGTTGTTTATCTAATATGGATTTATATATTATATTAATTGTTGTATATTTCTAAACAATTGGGAGTGGGAGTAGCCTAGAAGGGGATCTGTGGAAACTATAGCCTAAAGGTGGCCATACACGCACCGATAATATCATACAAAACCTCGTTTCGTACGATATTCGGTGCGTGTATGGTATGTCGGCGAGTCGACCGATATCGCAGGAACCTGCTGATATCGGCCGACTCGCCGATCAGACCAGTTGGAAAATTTTGATCGGGCGCCATAGAAGGCACCTGATCAAAATCTCCCTTCAGCGCTGAATTGGCAGAAGGAGGTAGAAATCCTATTGTTTCTACCTCCTTACCTGCCGATTCAGCCCTGAATGGTGTGTGGCACATCTGACAATGTGGTCGCACGAAACATCGTCAGATCGCCACGTGTATGGCCAGCTTTAGGGCCTTACATCTCATTAATCTACCACTGCACGTACAGAGAGTTGGGGGGCTGTGGTGGGACCTATCCAGTGTGGGGGGCCTCGGGCCTGTCTGGAGGGTGGGGAGACCTATCCAGGATGGGGGGCCTCAGGCCTGTCTGGAGGGTGGGGGGCCTCGGGCCTGTCTGGAGGGTGGGGGGGACCTATCCAGGATGGGGGGCCTCGGGCCTGTCTGGAGGATGGGGGGCCTCGGGCCTGTCTGGAGGGTGGGGGGCCTCAGGCCTGTCTGGAGGATGGGGACCTATCCAGGGTGGGGGGGTCTCAGGCCTCTCTGAAATGTGAGGGGGGGGAATGTGGTGCAAGATGTATGCGCAGAGGCAGCGCAACTCTAGTTACGCCACTGTCGCCTCAGAAAATGCCAGGCAATATGGGAACTGGCGTCTACGCAGGATTCACCTGCCCCAGAGGACTGACAGTAACCTCCCTGAGTATTTTCTGCATATTCCTTTGAGGTAAAGTTGCCACCTGGCCAGTATTTTACCAGCAGGGCTAGTAAAAATGATGCTTGATCCCAATGTTATTACATGGGAAAAAAGTTAACAATATAGACAGGACGGTATTTTTTCCTCAGAAAAGGTGGCAACACTACTGGGAGGTTATATATGATCAGGCCTAGTTATTCTACTGACCATGCCCCATCACTACTTTGGATTTGGATGCCTTTGAAGGCCTTTACAGCATTGGGGGGGCGGGGGGGTAACTATTGTGGCTGAGGAGCTATTCAGTGTGGGACAATGGCGCAGCACTGCAGAACTACAAACTGAGCCCTTGCCTTTTTGGCACATAAAGAGTTAATAATGGCAACAGACATTAAGGCTCAGCTCGTATTTTCTGCCGTCACCAATTATCTGATGAATTCCCTGGGGGTCTGTATTGGATTCACTCTCCTGACAGAAAATTGCGGAGAAATGCTTATTCTTGCAGGTAAAAATGTTTCTACAGCGCCAAGTGTAATAAGTAATTGTAGTGGGCTTTGCGTGCCCTCTAGCGTTTGCAGACTGCATCCGCACCCTTCCCCGTCTTACAAACATGAGGCGCACCAAACAGCACCAGAACTACAATACCCAGCATGCAAAAGAACTGCTCGATGCTGTTGGCATTCTGGGAATTGTAGTTTTACAAAAATCTTTAGCGGCATAGGTGGCCTGCTATGCCGATACTGACCGCCTCTTTTCGTAGCCTAGCAACGGCGTCGTGTTGCGCAGCCTTCCATTCCCGTCGTGCCTTTGGAACTAAAGATGGCGGCTGCCATGTAAGTAGATGTAAGAATTAAGAGAGCTGCTGGAGGAATGGAGGATTCCTCGGTGTTTCTTCTGTGCTTGGCGGCCAGCAGTGGCGTCCCTCTGTACAGCAGGAGCAAGGGCAGCAGCCGGCAGGTAAGGGGGCTACAGTTACATAGTTACATATAGTTACATAGGGTTGAAAAAAGACCAGTGTCCATCAAGTTCAACCCTTCCAAGTAAACCCAGCACACCTAACCCACACCTACCAATCTATACACTCACATACATAAACTATAAATACAACCACTAGTACTAACTGTAGATATTAGTATCACAATAGCCTTGGATATTCTGATTGATCAAGAACTCATCCAGGCCCCTCTTATAGGCATTAACAGAATCTGCCATTACCCCATCTCTAGGAAGGGCATTCCCCAACCTCACTGCCCAGGGGTCCATCTCAGTATGTTCTGGGACTTATCTGTGGGCAATGGGCAATAAATGGTACAGGCCCCAATCCCCATCTTTAATTTGTCGTTGGAACAAATATCTAGTGGGAAATAATTAATTTTTCACCCCTCCTGATGGGGGCGCTCTGCCTTTATGATCTGGCCAAAGGGCTGGCAGCCTGGACGCTTGCCTGTGGGGGAACATTGTATGTTAATATTTCAAGCTGCTTTTACTTTTTCGCTCTGACCAGGCTATGCGACCCTACGTTTATACTCATTTTTCACTAGGATTTTTGGGGTGCAGTAGGGTTCTACCCAGAAGACCTAGACGAGGGCTATATGGCCATCAGGCTCTATCCTTCTCTGACCCCCACTTGAAGAAACCCTAGGGGAAGCTTCGGAAGCCGCCGTAGAATTGAGATGATGGAGGGTCTGAAGACCCTTGCCATATTGTGTCTTATGGCGAGGGTGTTGGGTATAGGGGGGCCCTTCCGGGCTTCAGTGAAGGAGACTCTGAAGACTCCACGGCCCTGTGGACTCATATGGCAACAGGATTCAGGAGATGTTTGAGCCTTGAGCAATAAAAATATACAACACAGGAGCACTCACTGGTAGACTCACTGGCGTGCTACACATGCATCACCCCCGGATGGGCATCGCTTCTTGCAATACTATTCCCAAGCATAGAGCAACAGCTAGTCGATTTAAAAATACAAAAGTCTTTATTATTATAGTAAAAGCATCATAGCAACATAATGGGCTCAACCCCACAACATACCCTGCTCGGCTTGATGCGTTTCGTGGCCCTTCCTCAGAAGCTGAGTCTTAGGACCCTTGCCCATATTGGGCCTTATGGTAAGGGTGTCGGGAATAGGGGGGCCCTCCCAGGCTTCAGTGAAAGAGACTCTGAAGACTCTACGGCCCTGTGGACCCATATAGCCACAGGATTCAGGAGATGTTAGAGTCTTCGACATTTGAAAGCGGTTCATTGATTTGCACCCTGCACGTGCACTTTGTATTTTTTGTTCTGAGCGCTTATTAGATACTAAAAGCACAACACTGAGCTTTCCAAACAAACAAAAGTGTAATGTTAGGTGGCAGTACCTTGTATCAGCTACATGCAGTCTCCAGAAATAAATACCAGGCCTTCTGTCTCCACCAGATCTATAATAATTGGTTTCTCCTGAATACAGAATCCTCCTTAAAGGAACAGTAACACCAAAAAATAAAAGAGCTTTAATGTAATAAAAATATAATGCACTGTTGCCCTGCACTGGTAAAATTGGTGTGTTTGCTACAGTAACACAACTCTAATTTATATAATAAGCTGCTGTGTAGCCATGGGGGCAGCCATTCAAGCTGGAAAAAAGGAGAAAAGGCACAGGTTACATAGCAGATAACAGATAAGTTCTGTAGAATACAAAAGTGTTTTAGTTGTTATCTGCTATGTGCCTGTGCCTTTTCTCCTTTGAATGGCTGCCCCCATGGCTACATAGCAGCTTATTTATATAAATTATAGTAGACTTTCTGAAGTAAACACACAACTTTTACCAGTGCAGGGCAGCAGCACATTATATTTTAGTTACTTTTATACACTTTCATTTTTTGGTGTTACTGTTCCTTTAAAAGATAACTAAATAACTAACTCAGTCTGAGCCCTAATAAGTGTCTGAACCCTTGCTGTCAGCATGAAGGTAGAGTTTTCGCAGTACAAGCACATATACACACAATAAGTCTTCTCTGGGCACCAGTAGTTGTTAAACTGGACTGATGGAATGTGGACACACACCAGACAGACCCCAGACTGTGGCAATACTCTCTCATGGGTCCAAGCCCCAATGTACATCATGCCCTTTTAGGTTTATTTCAAGGGATTTCCGTAGACCCGAGGCCATGCTCTTTAGCTCTTGGGTGCTAACACTCTGCCCTTCTCAGTGGAGCTTCTGAGTGTTCTGCTAAATACCTACCTCTCAATCCCAGAGGGGCTAAATTACCACTTGATATTTCTCATTCATGGGGTACCTCCTCCCCAACTTTCACTCAGGTTCCCAGCATCATCCACTCTGCTCCATGAGCAAAGACCAAAAGGGCTGACATCACCAGTATGGGGAAATCACCCAATTAGATGCCCTACTCTACCCACAGGACATGCTTTCCCCTTTAAAAGGGAACCTAGTTCCACCTATGCCCAACACAGAACCAGGATTCTGACCAAGGCCATAAAACATAAGCAGATGTGGTTGATGTGGTGACCAATTGTGGTGGACATTAAGAAGGAAACCCAGCAGAACTTTATAGGTAGTTCTAATATTGGGCACCGAGGGTGTTTGACCAGAGCTAGAGCTGTAGCCCTACACCCACCAACTTGACCTGTAACATCTTCACCTACTGCCCAACCAAACACCTGTCACAAAGCACAGGAGTGACATTGTCATGAAAGGATGGAAGGCAAGCAGAAAAAGTGTAGAGCTATCTGACCTAGGCCTGCGCCCTACCCACACCTGTATCTAATTGACCTATGCCCACTCTGAGCTGTATATTTTTGGTGAAAGGGGTCTTTTTTGTGCAGAATTCTGTAAAATGTTCAATTTAGTCCTTAATGCATTACTTATTATACTAAAACGTGAAATTTCTGAATTCTCCACTATTTGTAGATTTTCTTAAGAAATCTTTTCATTACAGTAGCGGTGCTTCTCCGTATAAGCGCTGTGGTACAACTCGACCAGCAGGTGTCAGTGTTGAGCTTCACTTTGCATTCTTCACATTACTGCATCCCTTGCATTGGAAAATTTTTATTTTTCTATACAATATTCCAAAAAATTACCTGAATAGTAGCAATATTATTGTCAAATACTAAGACACTCTGCTTATTTTAAAAGATTGTATAGTAAAAGGCACTCATACTTGCTCTTTCCAATTGCAAGTTAATGGAATATGGTAACTGATGTTTTCTGATGAGCTCTTTATACTTTTCCCATGCGCAAGGGCCCAAATTGTAGTCAAAGTGGACCGAACCAGCAGACACAACTAACTTAGAATGGGGAATTCAGTAGTATCGGTTTAGCCTTTAAATCCTTCTTAAAGACCCTAAATGCCATAGTAAAAAAGGAAGTAAAACATTTTAGTTTACCTGCTATCTAATTACCACCATATCCATGATTATTCCCTAACCATATTATTCCGTTTTTATGGTAGACTTAGAATACAGTGTTAGTTGCCCTTTAATTTCTACAGATATTTGAAAATGTAAAACAATGCACATTTCCCTTGTATTATAAGTATTGTTAGTGATGAGGCACCTATCATAGAGCATGTTGAACCTCTTTCAGCACAGACTAAGCATTATCATCACCTTTAAAGACGGTCATGGACTGTGGAGTGTAACGTGGACCTTTTTTTTTCCCTTTTTGTTCTAGTTGACTTTTTCCGTGATTGGATCACTGAATGGCGTGCACATGTTTGCCAGTAACCAGGATGTTCTGCTAACATCTACGTGCACCGAGAATACCAGGGTCGCCTGGAGAGCCTTTCACGACAGGTAATCCTTATTGCTATTTGGCCATGTGCTGTTTGTTTAGGTGCCTTTTTGTGCAGTACTTTTCAACCCTGAGTCACTAAAGCCTTCTGTTGTAATTATAAAGCCTCCTTTATCCTATCTCCAAACATCTAAGCTCTACCATCATCTGAGATTAAGTGTGATCATATATGATAACCCTCAGTGTTTCCCATGCTTAGAGTTCTGTGCAGCCCAACTGTTTCCATGTAGCAGGCCAATTATAGTGGATGCTCAGGGGGCCAGATTTTAATAAAATAAACTCCTGAATTAGTGTGGCTAGCAGAATCTGCCCCCTTACCGAAACCTCTAAAATGGACAACAGGGCAGTGGAGTTGGCACCCTGCCTCTCTGACCATGCCACATTTGGTGCCCAGGCTTCCTGCAGGTCAGCCTGAGTATGCACACTGGAATCTGACCTGGCCCTTGCTTCCATTGCCCATGCTTCTGGTCAGAGATAACAGCCAGAGAGCCTGGGCATCAGCTATGATGTTGCAAACAAGGCAACCACCCACCCTGGTGTGTTACTCTGCTTTAGCCTAAGCTAGCACCAATGTATTCTCTAGCACAGAGATTATACATCATTCACATCAGTCCCTGCCATAGTGGAGCTTGCAATCTTTTGGTCCCTATCCCATTCACAATTCAATTTTATCAGGTTGTATAGCTTGATAACAATATTGGCAAACCTCTCTCTCTAGAAAACATTATTCTAAGCAACTTTCCAATATGAATGTATTAAAAAAAATGTAGTGCTTTAAAAGTTATTTAGAAGTGTATGACTATGAAAATTTTCATTCATCCAGGTCATGGTATATCTAGTATAAATAAATCTAAAGCAACTGGACTTGTTACTTGTTAAGTAATCATTGAAGACGTTTCACTACTCATCCGAGCAGCTTCTTCAGTTCAACTGACTGGTATGGGAAGTCCTCAGCATATGGTCTCCTCAGGGGTACATACGCCGAGTACATATGCTGAGGACTTCCCACACCAGTCAGTTGAACTGAAGAAGCTGCTCGGATGAGTAGTGAAACGTCTAAACTTAGTTAGTCCAGTTGCTTTAGATTTATTTATACTAGATATGTAGAAGTGTAAGCAGTTGCTTAACTCCTGGTTGTTACTTTTTAAACAATGTTGCAAAGGTTAGTCTCCTTCAGGCAGGTCTGTTTGTCTGCTGCTTGTGTTACATTGTTTCAAATGCCAGAGCCCCTAGAGAATTAAAAGGACAGATAAACACTGCTTTCAGAAGCAATAATATATACAAATAACTGAAAATAACTGAAATCTTTAAAACCATTACAAATTTGTAATGAATGTATACTGCAAAGTTGCTTAGAATTCTCTTTTTTTTAGGCATCTCACCATGTAATGAGATGATTATTCAGTATTTTACAACCCGTGGATCACATTAACAAGAAAACAATGAGCCTGTGAATCCCAGGAAGTGACTTACGAGACCTCCATAAAATCTTTTGAAGGGCTTGGTGTCCCCAGCTCCACAGATCTGATCACTGAAAACAACAGGCAAATCTGTAGGAGCAGAAATCCATTGCTAGAATTTGGCCTGGACCATCCTATTGCCAGTCTTAATTATTATTATTATTATCATTTTTTAAAGCAACATATTCTGCAGAGCTGAACATAATGATCAGCATACATATATACTTATATAGTAGGTAATAAGGACCCTACCTGCAAGGCTTTACAGTATAAGGGAGCAGGTATAAATGAGTATAAGAATGTAAGTGTAAGGGAAAGTTTATGTTCACCATAGTCTGGCCTGAACCATAGACCTCTGTTGTTACACCATGATGTTTTGTACATAAGAAATAACCCCATGTATGTTCACTTTCCTGGGATATAAGTACTTGTTAGTCCATGTTACTTTTAAATCTGAATTATCTTGTTTATTTTGTTTACCCAGCATCCCCAAATTCTGTCTTAATGATTCATAATACTGTTTATATTCCCTTAAGTATCACATTAATTGTGATGTCCTCAGAAAGCGGAGCCAGCGAACTCTCACTAAACAGACTTCTGGAAAATGTTTTTAATGCAATGGTAAGTACCGGATCTATCCCTGCCCCATATGGATTAGACTAGATTTACTTTAGATTTACTTTAGATGTATTAGTGTAGTCGTTATGTCAGGGAAGGGCAAATAATGCCTCTGCTGGTGATGCGTAATGAAAACATGCAGCAACCCACTACATTCTAAAGGGGTTCAAGGTGTTGGTCAAAGAGGTGGTGGCTTATTCTAAGTTTAGCAGATCAGTGAAAGCTAACTGTATATTTGTTGCTATTGGCTGTTGGCACACACTTAACCCACATGCCAGCAATGGCATGGGCAACAAAGAGAATGTAAGGTTAATGGTACCCTTGTACCTAATTAGCCTAAAAACAACACTTTAAAGCACCTAAAACAGCATCCCAACATTACAGTCAGCTTACATGTGCTTTATCTGTGTGTATTTGGGCTTTAAATTTAGCATTTAGTTAAAGTTACAGCCCTTTGTGCATAACAGTAATGGTGAGAATTGTGGTCAAATATCCTCTTGCATTGAGCCCATCTAGTACTTGCCTACTAAACCTCCCTTCTACCCTAATTTTTCTCCTTCTCTTCAGCCATGCTGCCTCTTTTCCCAGGCCAGCAGCACTCAGCACACTGCACTGTAGGCTAGAAAGCAAAAGCAGCTAGGCTGATAGGAAACTGAAGCCTGTCCTTGCTTGTGTGAGTGCAGGGCTGTGATTGGCTATTCCTTTCCTACTGTGCTTCTGGCAGGGACCATTAGGTCACACCCACCCCTATTGCAAACACAGACAGGGACTGTAGCAGAGCTATAGGGAGCTCCCATAAAGGTGCCATTTTTAAAGATAATGATCATTTTTATCACAGAATAAAACCGGCACCATGTGTTATACACTATTGCCTACAATATTAGAGGGGTTTTCACTTGTCCTATATATCTCCTTTAAAGATTCATTTCAATGGCATGTGGAGCATAGAATGTTTAAATGCAATAGTATGGGCTGGACTGCCATTATGGGGCCCTAGGGGTTCCCATATGGAGCACAGAGGTCTAGTGAGGGTGCGATTTGGAAAAACATATATGTAGTGATGCGCAAATGTGTCCTGTTTTGATTTACCAAAAAGTTTGCGAAACAGCAAAAAGTCATGAAATATATTGAAGTCAATGGGCGTCTTTTTTTCACCCATTGGAGCCAATGGGCATTTTTTTCACAGTGAAATCTGCGGAAAAAGTTTGCTGGCATAACATATATGTGCTAGATATTTTTGGTGGGACACTAACAGTCTATTATCTGGAAACCCTTTGTACAGAAAGCTCTGAATTACAGGAAGGCTAACTCCCATAAAGTCCATTCTAATCAAAAAATTTGATTTGCTTTCCTCTATAATAATAAACAGTACCTTGTAATTGATCCCAAGTACAAAATAAATAATGATTCCTTATTGGAGGCAAAACAGTCCTATTGGGTTTATATAATATTTAAATGAGTTATGGAAATCCAAATTATGGAAAGACCCCTTACCTGGAAAACTCCAGGTCCCAAGCATTCTGGATAGCAGAAGAATAAAATAACCCGAGTAGATTAGTGCACAATATTGTAGTCATGTTGGCAGTTACTGGGGTTCATCCCAGCTCCTGCCCTGAGCATAAAAAATCCTTGCTGGCAATATATAGTGTAAATACATAAAGGACACAATGCTACCTGCATTTTTAAGTGTCTTTTCCAGGAAGTTTTAAAATACTCATCAAATAAAATATAACATTTTCATAATCCCGTTTGTTTTAGTGTTTAAATATTTGTGTTGTTAACAATAAAACATCCTGACTGCCAGCTCACGTTTGAGCATTACCCAAAATCCTGAGCTAGCCCGCAGTTGCAAAGGTCTAAGCAGGCTGCTCTTTTCTAGAGCATTAAAGGCACAGTATGTATGTATGCATGTATGTATAACTTTATTTATAAAGTGCCACAAGGGTACGCAGCGCTGTACAATATTACAGAATACAAAATTACACACAGGGAGGACAAGTGATATAATAAATAAATACAATAAATATATATATATATATATATATATATATATATATATATATATATAAGTGCCATGTGGTATGAGACACAGTAGGAAGGAGGTCCCTGCCCCGTAGAGCTTACAATCTAAGTACAGTAATACTGAAACATAAAAGTGTTTTAAAGTAATGCAAATATAATTTACTGTTGCTGTGCACTGGTAATTATTGTGTGTTTGCTTCACAAACCCTACTATAGTTTATATAAATAAGCTCCTGTGTAGCCCCGGGGGCAGCCATTCAGGTTGACATAGGGCTAAATGGCACAGGTTACATAGCAGATTACAGCTAAAATGTGTAGAATCTCATTGTAGTATACAAAGATAATCTGTTATCTGCTATGTATCCTGTGCTTGTTCTTCTTTTTCTGCTTTGAATAGCTGCCCCCATGGCTACACAGCAGCTTGTTTATATAAACTATAGTAGAGTTTCTGAACACACCAGTTGTATCAGTGCAGGGCAACAGTACATAATATTTAAACTACTTTAAAACACTTTTATTATTTGTTTGTTATGGTGTTGCTGTGTTGCAATTGCAATTTGAAACCAGCCTAGCCACCTGCTGGAAATGGGAGCTCTCTAGCACTAGCTTGAGGGAAGAGCATTCATTTTTATGGGAGAATTTATTAAACGCCATTATGATAATGCAATTAAATTTCCCAGTGCAATAAACTTTCTAACATTTTACATTGCTGCGTTTTTATTTTTGTATTTTTAAATTACATTTCCCCCCTTTATTCGTGTTTTAAAACACAGGTCTTGGTGATTGGTTTGGACGATCTGGTCAATATTAAAAATGTTGAACGACTAAAGAAAGACTTAAGAGTAAGTATTCAGATGACCAATAAACAAATCAAGTGTCTGGGAGGACAAAGTCCTATAGGGGGGCGAGAGACAGAGGTGGGCATCAGGCTGAGGCCATCAATGCTGAATAAATGGGGACCCAGGATTCAGGAACTCAAGCAGAACAAGAAGGCAGCAGGATCACAGGCCAGGATCTTATGGATCACATAAAAGGGACGAGAAGAAACATACAGCTGGGCTTAAAAGGTTGCAGATTAATGTGGTCAATGTCGCAGTGTCCTCGATATTTACATAGCTGAGCTAATGCCTCCTGTGACTAAGACAAATAAAACACTACTTAGCTAAAGGTGGCCATACACGGACAGATTTAAGTTGTTGATTTGGGTCTTTCAGACCAATTCGGCAGCTTATCTGCCCATGTATGGGGCCCTCCAACTGGCCTCCCCCACCAATATCTGGGCACAAATCAGCCGGATGTCAATCGGGCAGGTTTGAGTTTTCTTTCGGCTCATTGATGTGGTCCTCACTTCGACTTTTCATATTCCCTTCAATTACTAGTTACCTTCTAGCCATATTCTTAATGTCTCCATAGTAGCATATGCAAACAGTGTTCTGTTCCTCCACACCTCTCCTTCCCTTAACCTGGTGGGAAGAGCCTGTTCCACTGCAAATTACATCAGATGCCTAAAATTAGAATATCATGCACATGCACTGTACTTCCTCGTCTAAAACACATACATATACATTAAAATGATATACACTTATTCTGTTATGACACATAAATATTTATGGGGACCTGTAAATCTTATATAAGGATTTAGAAGAATGTTACACTGATATGTTTTTGTGTTCCCTACTCTCCGCAGGCATGTTACAGGCTGATTGATAGCTTCTTATTGGAGACAGAAAAAATGGGAGACCTCACGCAATGCGTTGATTGTGTTATTGCTTACGATGTTCCCATTCTCCAGGTTAGACTCACATTCATATAGTAATGCACCGAGTAGAACAGGCCCTTAGATTTTAAAGGTATAATCACATTAATTCAAGTTTCCGGAGAAATTTAAAAAGTCCAGTGAATCTGTCCCCGTACTATACACACACTGAGGGTAAGCATGGGGGCTTAAAGGGAGCAAAATCTGCTGATGCAACGCTGCACAATACTGCTTCCCACAATAATCAATGGCCAGGACCATGGATTTGGCCGAATCTGAATCCTGCTGAAAAAAAGAAAATCAATGAGAGATTGTTTAGTGCTTAGTCTAAATTAGAACAATTAAAACTTAACATTTAATAAATGTTGTTAAAAAAGCGTATGAGAATAAATATATTACAATAAATAAATCACCAAGTTCATTGTATCAATCATGTTACTGAAATAAATTAATACGCAGCAAATTTCTTGGTGGTAAGCTTTTACTATTTAATCAATGTACATAGTTTCACAGAATTCATCAACTTGTATCAAAAGATTTATCAACTTATATCAAATAAAGATTTTTCACTAGTGTGAGATATATTTAAATCAAATATTAGATACCGTTTTGAATGATAGGTGCTATAGGTACACAGCGTCCACTATGTGGCCCGCTCACATGTATTCTCCGTTTAGTACTCTCCCAGCTCCAACCACCATCCCCATCTTGGTGCTAAACCATCTTGGGGATGGTGGTTGGAGCTGGGAGAGTGCTAAACGGAGAATACATGTGAGCAGGCCACATAGTGGACGCTGCGTACCTATAACACCTATCATTCAAAACGGTATCTAACATTTGAACTAATGGTCTGTTGCGTACCTGCGGCGAATGCAATATCTCCCCAGGCTCTAATTTGGTATACCTTTATGTCCAATTACAAAACTGCAGTCAGGCATCGATTCCTACCCTGCCCCCCTATAATATCAGTATAGAGAGCACGCACCCCACCAGAAACTAATTAATCTATACCTCAAGGCTGTTCTTGGTTGCACCTACCCCCCTAAATATATCTCACACTAGTGAAAAATCTTTATTTGATATAAGTTGATAAATCTTTTGATACAAGTTGATGAATTCTGTGAAACTATGTACAATAATTAAATAGTAAAAGCTTACCGCCAAGAAATTTGCTGCGTATTAATTTATTTCAGTAACATGATTGATACAATGAAATTGGTGATTTATTTATTGTAATATATTTATTCTCATACGCTTTTTTAACAACATTTATTAAATGTTAAGTTTTAATTGTTCTAATTTAGACAAAGCACTAAACAATCTCTCATTGATTTTTTAATCTATTCAGGGTGGGAAACACCCAGTGTAGTCTACCTTTATAATTAAGTGGAGTGGTGGTTACACTTCTTTTCTAATCCTGCTGAAAAAGGCTAAATCCTGAACCAAATCCTGGATTTGGTGCATCCCTACTAATTAGGATGTGGACGTAGTAAGGGTAAAAACAAAACAATGATCCATTAATGCTTTAATAATTGGTTGACATTGTTTTTTACAAGACCTATTTATTTAGCTCATAATGAACATTGGTGTATATTCCCTGTGCATGTCCCCATAAGTACAGGTTCTGCCATTAGACTGGCTATAGTTCACAGTCTTGTATATCTATGCCCATAGTCTACCTTGTTGTGTTAGAGCTTTGGCACACAAGACGTTAGAGTAGCAGTAAACTAAATGCCAAAAATAATACTTGTCACTTCCCAGTGACAGCAGTGTAATATGCAGGGCAACAGTTGACGGCCAAGGGCTCCTTTCAGTTGTTCCTATTGCTGTTGAACCTGGGGGCATGGGAGGGTGTCAGTGGAATGTAGTCAGGAAAAAAGCTGAAAGTAATGGAAAGAGTTGCTATATCTCTAACATTCATTCCATAGACAGATGAAATTACAGTACCTTTGTTTCTATGTAACCTCAGTCTTACAGTATATGGTGGCTCAAAAGGTAGCAATTCTAGCTTAGCCACTACCTGCAGTTGGATATGCATGGCTTTTCTTTGGGTACACTGGTTTCGTAACGCATTCCATAAACATACATGCAGTTTAAAATTCTGTTAAAATTCAGGAATATCATAGGGACCGATTTCAATAAATAAATAACAAAATGAACAGTTTTTTTCCATAAATGTTCAATTCCTTCTTTGCAGGAATGTCTCGACAACTTCACCCAGGCAGCAGAAAGTAACTTTGGGTGTCTTATGGCAGGGGGGAAGGTAGTAGTGGCCACTGAAAAATGGTGGAGGCTGTCATCCCAGGAGGTCATGCTTCTGTGCTGGTTGGTGGCTTCTCTGGCACCTCACTCTTCAAGGGACTACCCAGTGTATCTTCCTCAAGGCAGTCCTACAGTAAGTAAGGGGGTTGTTAGTACTCTTGCTCCAAGCGTTGAAGGGACTGAGTTGCCATTTTTTTCTATCAGCCCATCTATGGGCTTTACCATATGCCTAAAGAACAGAGTCATTTGAATAACTAGGGCAGCAGCTTTAGGAGGGTGGGTTACTGGCTATATAAAAAAAATGGTAATAAAATTCCCTCCCGCCAAAAACTTTTGGTTAAATCTGTTAATGGAACTAATGGGCAGGGGGTGGGAAACATCTTCATCTTGTAATCCTCACATGCACACTAAACAAGGGGTTAAGTCCCATTGGTCTGGTGGGCAGCCCCAGACAAAGATACAGCCCTGCCCAGCGGGTAACTCTTTTGCAGTGATCTAATGATCCACTTACTGAAAAGGATAAAGGATACCAAAAGCCTTTACCAGTAGAAATATATGTGTTTTTATGGGACTTCTCTAGGACTTAAAGTAGCAGCAGGCCTGGACTGCCAATCTGTGTATTGTGGCAAATGCCAGAGGGGCTGCTGTAAGATGCCATAGACAGTCACTATTTATTGGGCTACTGGGGGCTGTTTGGGCCCCTGTGTACTTGGAATGACAGAGCCTATTTTGAATCCCAGACCTGAGAAGCAGGGTATATTATGCCAGATATAACGTGTCACTATTGTTTTTAAGGTTCCACACAGACTGCTTACATTCCAGTTGGTGCCTGGGGTAGATGTTTGTGTTCTTTGTGGACCAAAACCCTCTCTGCAGAAGGTTGAGACTGAGGTAGGTAAACAGTGTTAACAAAAATATGTTTTTCTTTAATTGATGAGCATCTTCTAAAGTACTGTGCCTCATACGTGATGTATCTAAGTATCTGGGACATGTTGTAAGTGACAGTGGAAGGAAGGACAGTAGGTTAATAAATAGATTTTCTCCTCCATTACAACAGATAGACTTTGTATATCTCATAATGTTTTGCCTATTGGTACCAAAGAACTCTATATAGATGGTATCCAGATTACTACTCTCCAGCAGAGAATAAAAAGAGTTGTAGCTTATTTTTATTGTACTTAGTGTCTGTAAACTGAATAGGAATTTTCTTTGAACTTTAGAACTTGTATTAATAAATTGTGCTAAGTTTAATAAACAGATTAAGCAGTTACTTGTGCTTTAGAATTGCGTCTTCTGCAGTGGACAAATGGTAACTTTCCCCCAAGTGGCAGTTTTCTGTCTGTAATACTAAGCAAATTACCCTTAAACTTGCATTCATACCATTACATGGCTTTCCTTATACTCACTCATAACAAGGGGCAGCGGAAAGGAAAGGACCTCCCAAAGAGCAGGAATTAGTTCCTCCTGACACATGCTCTTTGTGGAACCAAAATCCATAGAGAAATTAATTCTAGATGGTTGCAACATTTCATATGACTCAATTCCACCTCAACCACAGCTCTGTACAGCAGTTCTAGTCTGCTGAAGTCAGTTACCGGATCAATCAGGAAGCTGAAACAGGGCAAGCTTAGTCTGAGCAATTACATTTACTGCTAGGTCTGTTGTTACAGCAAAAGATTCATCATTAATGCTGGCAGTTCAGTATCAGGTTCCCTGACAGAAAAACAATTTAGCAAAGTAAACTTAGATCATAATAAATCCTCTCTCTTTGAGGCATATTTATCAATGGGTGAAAGTTAGAGTGCACCATGTGATAGACACGCTTCTAAAAATGGAATGAATAGAGAGTGGGGGAGCTCACACTTTGATCAATCTGCCCCATATAAGAATGGGCATTCTGCCACACATCCTGTAGAATGTTAAAAACAGAGCAGGACCCCTCCTGCCATTAGGCAAGGTGAGAACCTTGCATCAGGTGGTGGAGAGCAGCTATTTACCAATGGTAAAAAGACGCCTCTGGTAGCTTTAAGAGCCGAATTTCTGTTTTTTGAAACAGAAATTTGTCTCTTCTAGCGATGCAGCCCCCAGGACCAACTCCAATGTGGAAGAGGAAAGCAAGGAGTAGTTATGGGGGGCGGCAGCAACCTCAGAAACACAACTGAAATGCAGTTTGTTTCTATTGGATTATCTTAAGGTTCCAGAGTAATCTAAATTCTTCAGGATGAACTTGTGTCAATGAAGTACTTCTTCCTCTGTTCCATGCAGTTAATAGAAAGGTTCTGGAAGCCTGTTCACGATCCAATCAAATCTTGTTTGAGAGTGCAGATGAGATCCTTCCCGGCCTCTGTTCCTCTGCACCATGGAATTCTAGGGTAAGCACAATTTACTGGAGATTTTAATTTAATCTCTTCAAGCTCCAGCCTGTTGAATGCAAACATGTTAGGCCTCATTCATTATTCATCAGCAAAGTGCCCCTCGTGCACCTTGCCTTTACCTTTTGCACATCCTACGTTTTAGACGCAACTGATTTGCTGTCTAATCTACAGAGTTGGATAGATGGAGATGAAAGGGTTTTCCCATCAGTTGTTGTAGTTCAAATGCCACCATCAGCTGTTAGGGATTGTGGCCAAACAGTCCCCCTTTATTTTAATCAAGGGGTACCACATAGTATAGTTTATCCTTGGACCAGCCTAAAAAGAGGGTGTGTTTTCTTTTAAAGAAAATAAAAATCCATGTAAATATTCTCCTTATGAACTGAACAATTCTCTCACCACACAATACGTCCGCGTTTGCTTGTGCCTGTTACTAAGATGCAGAGCAGTGGGTTTGGTGCCGGCCATCTCAGGCTGATTGGGGACAATTTTCCAGGTGTCTGGTTTTGATCGCAGTTAAGCAGGACTGGTTTCGCTTTAGTAGTGCGTGTCCTTGGACATCACAGAGCTCGAAAAAGGACATCAAGTGGCCAGATATGGCGGCTGCCAAACGTGCCACCCTACTGTGTATTCTGTTAATCGGGACGGCAGAACAAGGCAGTGGGAATGGGGAGTGTGTAACCTATAAATGGGTTTTCTTGCCCATTAAACAGTTTATGATTGGGTTAAGCACCAGTAACGCATACAGTTACAGGTCCATTAAAAAAATATGTTACACCTGTCAATAAAAGAAAAAGGCTATCTGGTTTCCCAGACAGGTGACAAGCAGTGTTAGCAGAAGTAAAAATAGCTTATTGAAAATACAAGCCAACTCAATATTTAACAATAGGCCAGTGTGCAAATGAAACGGAGGCTGAGAAGATAATTAGAGGTGCCAACACGACACAAGATAGCGTAGTCAGGAGAAAATATGGCACAGTCTGATGGGAGACAAAGCAAGAGAAACATGCAATGAATATGTTGTATTTAGTGTAAGTTATTAACATTCTGTAAAAAATATGTCAACCAGTATACAGGATGGCTGGGTTTCTTTTTCTGCCCTGAATAATCTGTTCTATAATCTCCTAATCTGAAAAACAGAGAGATGAAATACATAATATAGTCCACTATTTTAGCACTTAAACAGATCACCCATGTGATTGATCAGTACTGGAAAGGTGCTGATTACTTCCCCTTTAAGCAGGACATAAGCACCAATAACACCATAACGTAACGCAAAAACACCTCTTGGGGTTACCCTTCACCTGGGGGTTGATCTGCACCTTTCCAGTACTAATCTGTTACTTAGGTGATCTATTTAAGTGCTTAAATACTGCACTATATTATGTATTTTATCTTATTATTTTGTATCTATAATTCTGGAGCTAACAGTGCTATAAAAGTGAAGAAATCATCTTAAGGGGAGCAAACATAATGTTGGCTGGAGTAAACTCTACCAAATCTACTGATTCTTTATTTGGACTACTGTTCTACACTGTGTCTGTCCTACCTGCTTTTTTGCAGTCACATATACAGATACAAGGGTTCATTAACTTAGGGGGTGGTGGAGCAGGGTGCAAAAAGCTGGTGCCAATTCTGTGCTGCATTGTCAAGAGGGGTGGGGCAAGCATGGCACCACATCATCTTTAAAACACATAGGAGGAATGTCAGAGGAAACTATGCTGATGGGAGGTGCAATTTTGCTCCCCTATCCATAGTAATCAAGCTCTATAGTCTTATCTTTCTAGTGTGTTTTTTTTATTCTGTTGACTATTTGTACTTAAAGGGAATCTGTTATGTCATTTACAAAATGCATCAGTTAATAGCGCTCCTCCAGCAAAATCATGCATTGAAATCTGTTTTTTGAAAGAGCAGACAGATTTTTTTTCTATTGAATTTTGAAATTTGATGTGGGGCTAGCCATATTCTTAGTTTCCCAGTTGCCCTCAGCCATGTGACTGTGTCACTGTTTACTGCTGAGCTTCAAGTTGGCGTGATATCACCCCCCTGCTTTCCCCCCCAGCGGCCAATCGTCAGAACAGTGGGCAGGTAACACAAGAACAGCTAGTGGTAGATATGAGAATAGCAGGCAATAGTAAAGCACCCAAGTCTAGCATGGGACTCCTCCAGTTACATAGAGTTGGAGAAACAATGGGTTATCTGAATGCAAATCTAATGTGTAGCGCTGGCTCCTTCTGAAAGCTCAGGCTCACAATGCACTGATGTGCACTGAGAGTGACTTTTTTGCGATGTACACATTGTAATTTATAAATAAATAAATTTAAAAAAATACACCATAATAATCATGGCAGAATTCTTTTAAGAGTTTAGGCACTGGGGTCTCCCAGTCACCACACCATGTTCTCTGCCCAAGCTTCATTAATTTCTGCATTCTCAGATTCTCAGAGACCTTGTTCTGTTGCCATTTTGGTCAGGGTAAAAGTACAGTATTATGTTACGTCCTGATATACCCGACTGTGTAGCGATCACCGACCTTTTCCTTCACTTCCTGCCAGATAAGCTGCTTTCTCTGTTAACAAGACAATAGCTGGTAATTGATTTCAAATATTTCCATTATCAGTTCATGTTGGTGGCAAAACAGGTTGTAGACATATCATTCTTGCATAGTAATATATGAGATGTAGGTCATGTCATATTTTATCTGTTCTTCCCGGCTAATTATATCTAATTTTGTTAAACACTATATGGGTGTTCATTGTATGCCTTTTTGGAACACAACAGTACATAGTTGGAGTGTTTAACTAGCACTAATGACTAGTAATAAGATGGCATAATTAAAGTTGCATTTAGCATTCTTCTCCCTCCATGCCCATTCTGTATCACTGGGTATATCACTGGGTGTGGATATACAAACTGTGTAGATATGAGAAGCACACTGTTTTTTGGCTCACAGAGCAAGGCAAACATTAATATAAAAAAATCATGTATCTTATTTAAAGGGGTAGTTCACTTTTAGTACATTATAGAATGGCCTACTCCTAGCAATTTTAAAATGTGTCTTCATTATTTATTTTGTTTAGCATTTGAATTTCCATGCTTTTCTGTACCTTCTCAGCTTTCAAATGGCAGTTATCTTTCTATTTAGGCCTTCTCCTGTTAATACTCCAGTCTCTCATTCAAACCATTGCCTGGTTGCTAGGGTAAAGCAGATAGCTACTGAAATTCCAAACTGGAGAATTGCTCAACAAAAAGCTAAATAACAGAAAAACATAAAAAATGAAGACCAGTTGCAAATTTTCAGTGTCATACTTTAATGTTGAAGAAGTCATGTAAAGGAGAACTAAAACCTAAAAAGAAGTATAACCAGAAATGCTGTGTTTCACAGTGATAATCCAGATCTTCAAAGATGTCCACTGAAGTTCTCCATCTTACGCTCTTATTGGGCCAACTTTTGCACTGCACATGCTCAGTTTGCACAGGCCTGCTGTTGAGAAGTTAAAGGGGTTGTTCATCTTTAAATTAACTTTTAGAATAATGTAGAAAGTGATATTCCGAGACAATTTGCAATTGGTCTTCAATTTTTTTTTAATTATTTACCTTTGTTTAACAGCTCTCCAGTTTGAAATTTCAACAGCTATATGATTGCTAGGGTCCAGTTTAACCTAGCAACCAAGCAGTGGTTTGAAAGACAGACAGGAATATGAATAGGAGAGGGCCTAAATAGAAAGATAACTAATAAAAAGTAACAATAAATTGTAGCCTCACAAAGCAATAGTTTATTGGCTGCTGGGGTCAGTGACCCCCATTTGAAAGCTGGAAAGAGTCAGTAGGGGAAGACAAATAATTAAAAAAATGAAAAAAAAAATGAAGAACAGTTGAAAAGTTGGTATGAAAAGGCTATTCTAGCCTAGGGGGTCATTGGAAATCATTGACACGTTAGAATAAGTGAGTTTACATCTTTCAAAGAAGCCTTAAATATAGTATAATATACTTCTGCAGCCTCTTCAACCTTATCCTAGAATTTGTTTGTATATCGGCTTAGAGTCTGACTAGTATTGGATGGAAAAATACCAAGACATGAGAGGTTTTGGCAGTCTTCCTATTATTAAAAGGAAATGTAGTCCTTAAAGGGATACTCTCGTGATTTTTATGGTATACATTTTATTTCTAAATTACACTGTTTACATAGCAAATAATTCACTGCATTGTGCCTGAGTCTGAGCTTTCAGAAGGAGCCAGCGCTACACATTAGAACTGCTTTCAGGTAACCTATTGTTTCTCCTACTCCCATGTAACTGGAGGAGTCCCAAGCCAGACTTGGATTTCTTACTATGGAGTGCTATTCTGATACCTACTGAGAGCTGCTATCTTGCTCCCTTCCCATTGTTCTGCTGATTGGCTGCTGAGAGGGGGGTGATATCACTCCAACTTGCAGCTCAGCAGTAAAGTGTGACTGAAGTTTATCAGAGCACAGGTCACATGGCTGTGTAACCCTGGGAAATGAAGAATATGGCTAGCCCCATGTGAAATTTCAAAATTAAATATAAAAAAAATCTGTTTTTTTTGAAAAATGATTTCAATGCAGGATTCTGCTGGAAAAGCTCTATTAACTGATGTGTTTTGATATAAAAACATGTTCCCATGACAGTATTGCTTTAAGCACGTCTCCTACCTTGGCTTGCCGAATACCATCTGGTACAACTGCTTTCCTTCTCCTGTTGGCTCCTCGTTACTGTTCATAATCTGTTAACAACTCTGTATTTCCTTTTAGTCTCCTGCTGATAAATCGGGATATGAATAAAAGTTTATACACTGTGCAAGCGCATCCCATGGAGGAAATGCAAAAAACAGGTAAAAGTACTTTGCCTTTGAAGCTTTCTTGGCTGCTGGATTTCATTTTTTTAAAGAAGCACCCAAACCATTGCTGCCCCCACCCACTGACTATAATGGGAATCACCTGAAAGCAACAACAGTGACATCCTTGAGTACATTTTTAGGCCATAAATCGCCTGTCCTGCTGCTTCAGGCAGTTTGCATTACAGGCAATAAGAGGAAAGTGTGGTTTTGACTGCTTTGTGTTTTATCTTATAATGGGAATCCAGTCAGAACTGTAGGTAGGACTGGAGAAATTTTTATCTTGCAGCTTGTTTTTATACTGGGACTAGCCAATGTGGATGTTTCTGCCGAGACGCCATGGAGTACAGTGATATACTGATGCAGTATAAATAATGCAGTGAAAACACTGCACAATATTTATTCCATTTGTCTGTTAAAGCAATGGCGGGAAGCAGGATGTCCCAGTACACAAAGGCCCAAACAGCCCGCCACCAGCCCAATAAATAGTGACTGTCTATGGCACCTTACAGCAGTCCCTCTGGCATTTGAATACACAGATTGCCAGTCTGGGCCTGAACTATGTGGCAGCATAACAGGCACATACACATATACAATATCATTTTCAGCAAGGCTTTTATGTGCATGTCTTACCTAGATCTGAAACTTACACTGGAACAGAGGAGATCTGCACTACGCTCCTTCTACACTCTCGCCATGTCCCGGTATTTCCCATCGGAACGTGCTGATGGAAAGAACAGTAAGTGACTGATGTTCATGAATATGTGATACCCACTCTGCTTGAAAGACAACACAATCTTTACACAATGTATCATTTTGTAAGGGCAAAGGCAGAGCTAGCATTAGGGCTGGGCGATATACCGTTTAACACCGAATACCGGTGTTTTTTTTTAAAACTATATTCATTTTTCAGATACCGCAATACCGGGGTGTCAGGGTACTCACCCGTGCGGGCCGGTCTCGTGCGCCTCCTTGCGTGCGCGCGTCCCGTTGTCCGCGGGACGTTGTGCATGCGCGTCCAGGTGCGCGTGCTTTGACGCACGTACACATCAAAGCGTGCACGTCCGCGACGCCTTGACGGGGCCGGTTCTGCGCATGCGCGGGGGGTATTTAAAGCTATCAAACGGCTCCTCCTGTGCTATGTTGTCTGGGCCTTGCCTGGGAAACTAAGCCTGCCTGATTTACCTTAAGACTTTCTGTTGCCGATCCTTCGCTTGCCTGACTCTGATTTTCAATACTGCAGTAATTATTCTCTAATTTATGAGGAAATGGGGTTAACACCTAATCATGCATGGAAAAAAAAAATACCGTCAAATACCGTGACACCGATATAATTTGGAAAAATACTGTGATATAAATTTTTGGTCATACCGCCCAGCTCTAGCTAGCATACAGTCTGCTTCTCTTCACCTGTCTACAAAACGCAGGCAGAGAAGAGAACTGTAGGCCAGGTCTGATTTTACCCTAAGGCTTCAGTTACTAGGGCAAGGAGAGTAATACATAAGGTGGCCATTCACAGACTGATAAAAGATGTTGACTGACTACATCGGAATCTCATTGGCCAATATATGGGGGCCCTTTTACAGATCTACCTGACCAATATCTGGCAGAAAATCATGCAGATGTCAATTGGGCAGGTTTAAAAATCCAATTTGATGAGGAATGCATCAGCTCTTTGATGTGCTACCCCCTCGACAGCCTGCATCGCATCTGTGGCCCTCAGGCCAAACAGTCAGATTGATCCGATATCCACCTCAAGGGAAAGATCTGCTTGATTGGAGACGTTGCAAAACAAGAGGATATTATAGTGCAAGGGTCCCCAACCCTTTTTACTTTTAGGCCACAAAGAGCAACATGTATGTTATGGATACAGATATCTCAATACATATAAGGACGCAGCTGCTGGGGGTGGGAGACACAGAAGGACGCGGGGGGGCGCAGGGAGGATGTTGAGGGGCGCATGCGCAGTAGAGACAGTGAGGGAAAGGGAGTGGGCATGCCTTATTAAAGATGGTGGCGCCGTTCACTGAAACAAGTATGTAGAATATAGCAGGTGTATCTCTGTAAATCTTTCATTAGGCAAGCCAGAAATATAGCGATTTTACACAGCAATAGTAGTACTATTTAATAGTGTGCTTAATAGGTTTTGACTTTCCTTGTCCTTCAAGTGAATATACTGCGTTATGCTTGTTTGAAAACATTCACATATTGGACAAATTTAAATTTAACTAAGTTAAAAAAAATGTTCTGTGCACGGCTTCATTTTTGATGTGTCGATGTGAAGTCTTATCTATGTGCATGCAGGGACACAGATTAGAGGGAACCTTGTCTGTGACTCAGGGCTGGTAATGGGAGTAAAGGTGGCCATACACGGGCAGATTTCAGCTGATGATTCAGCCTTGTGTATGGGCAACCTCAACGGGCCTACCCAACTAGTATCTTGGGCAGATATCTGCATGCTTGCTTCAGAAACCCTACTATAGTTTTTATTAATAAGCTGCTGTTTATCCATGGGGGCAGCCATTCAAGCTGGGAAAAAAGGAGAAAAGTCATAGGTTACATAGCAGGTAACAGAAAAGCTCTGTAGAATACAATGGGAATCTATGCAACTTTATGTTATCTGATGAATGGCTGCCTCAATGGCTACACAGCAGCTATGTTTACATACATTACAGAAGTGTTTCTGCAACCCTATGTTTCTAAGGGGTTGGTTACTTTCACAGTTTAGGAAATGGTATTTTATTTGCTGCAGTCTTCAGCAGTCAAAATTCCTTCAACTTTAATTCCCTGTATAGTTTCAAATGTATCAATTTAAGGGGGTCACTAGCATATGGGAGTGAGTATCCCAAAATAACCCTGCAGCCCTTCATGTGTTAAGATATAACTCCTCCTGTAGGTGGGATTTAGGCAGTTGTAATATAAAACTTGTTCTGGGCCGCGTGACGTTATTAGTGTGTTTGCTGAACCATTATGAGGGCACTACACTGCCCGGATGCAAGTCGCATGGATGCTTTGCATGAGTCCGTTCCACCCAAGCTAAAGTTTGGCAACTGGTCAGACTTTTTATGAGAGGACCTTGATCTTTCATATCTTGGTGATAAGACATTCATGCAAAGTGAGCTGCTTGCCTGTAACCCCAGATTTATCAAATGTGAGATTAGAGCTCGACACAGAAAAGTTAACTCACTTTCTAATCATTTCTGTGGGATTTTTATAAGTGTTTATATCAATGGGAGAGTTCACAATTTGATAAATACACTTCTAAAAATTCCATAGAAATAAATAGAAAGTGGGTGAATTTTTCTGTGGTGAGCTCTAAGCTCACATTTTGATAAATCTGCCCCCTATGTATATGAGCAATGTTTAACTGTTTTTGTTGCACCACTATACAGTATGTACAAGAACACTCCAAGTGCCAGAGTGCATGCAAAACTACTGAAATAACCGAAAAATGAAGGTACAGGGCACAAAGATAAAGAAAACACAAGTTTATTAGTGCTTCTTAGTGCCAACTTTTCAACTATATACACTGCTAAAACCCTCCTCAGGTCAAGGCTGGCAGATCCATAACCATGGTAACCAAGACGAAAGCACTGGTGTGCAAATGCCACCCAGGGGGAGGCAGAAAACACAATGTGTATTTGTAAGTGGGAATACCATAATGGCCTGATATAAGCATTGTCTGTGCCATAGCTGGCTCATTACAGGAGACCATCCATAGGGGCAGTGTAGCCGGCATAGTCTGACACTGGGAACTGCTGGGCAAAATAAAGTACAGGTAATATGCAGTAGGTACCAATACAAGTATAGGTAGACCACCCAAGCCAGCCCATGGTCAAGTAAAATCACATATGGCCAGCAAAGAGTCACTTGCAGGCAGTGTGTGGCAGGGAGACTGGGAGTGGGAGTGGGAGTGGGAGAAATGGCAATAGCATAACAATTAGGCAATACACAGTCATGTGTTACTTATATCTAGTTAAACTGGACTGGCACTGGGATAACTGTGTCACCACTAATGCAACAGAACATACGTTTACAACATCAATAGATCGAGTAGAACATAAACTTGACAGAAGAAGAAAAAAATAGATTGCATTTTATGAATGCAAATGTCAGAATAGCACAGCAGGAAGGAAAGAATTCCCCCAGATGTGTGGGTACTTTCCCTCGCCCTCTCTCAGGAATAACTTGACAGAAGTGAAAAAGATTGCGCCCCAACAGGCTCTTGCACTGCTTTCCTCCACTCACTGTAAATGACCCCTATAGTCTATGTACCTTTAATTGAGAGATGTTTAAATAAAATGAAAACCAAATAAATCCCTTAGAAATAGACTAAGCTGGGTTTGTATATTGGTGACAGCAGAGATTTATATCTACTGTATTTATTTGGTTTTAAAGGAACAGTTCACTGAAAAAAATGGACTGCGCAAAATAAAACATATTTGTAATATAGTTAGTTGGGCAAAAATGTAATCTATAAAGGCTGGAGTGGGCAGATGTCTAACATAATAGCCAGAACTCTACTTCCTGCTTTCAGCTCTCTAACATCTTAGTTAGTCAGTGACTTTGAGGGGGAGGGCACATGGGACATAGCTGTTCATTTAGTTTGTGAGCACGCAGGTCAGATTCAAAAGCAAACTAACTGAACAGTTATGTCCCATGTGCCCCCCCTCAAGTCACTGATTAGAGTTCTGGCTATTATGTTAGACATCTGCCCATTCCAGCCTTTATAGATTATATTTTTGCCTAACTAACTATATTATAAATATGTTTTATTTTGCGCAGTCCATTTTTTTCAGTTTCATTTTTACACTGAACTGTTCCTTTAATGTTTTCCTTTATTTGTATTAAAGGTGCATAGACTGAAGGAGTGAGTGTTATAAACCCCACTAGAAGAGCTCACACAGGGGGTCATTTACAACTTCAACTTCAGTTGCACTCCCTTACTTTTCCCCACAGTGAGTTGTGGGTTAAACATTAAAGGTATTTGCTTTAATATGCGCTCTTTGCGCTTCCGTATAGTTGCGCTCTTTGCCGACTGATGCAGCCCTGGGTATTCTGCCACTTCCTAATTATGTGGTAGCTCCAAGGCTTCCTTTGGGCTCAGAGTCTGAATGCACAGCGCAGATGTGTCACTCGCAGACCAGACACCAGAAAGAACACCACAGTGTTACAGGAATTCTGAGAGAAACACTGCACTGTGGGTAAGAAACGAGTGCATTTGAAATTACACTTTGATCATTGAATTTGCAGTCATAAATGAAACCTCATAAGTGAAAATACCATATTTCTGTTACCGATATGTTTCTTGGCAGTAGCCGTTATATTATAAATAGGATTTCATCATATAGATAAATGGGGAACTATGACATTTGGGCCCTAATGATCTCCTTTTAAAACAATTACATTTTATACAGCTTATATTTTATCTGCTTTTTAATAGTTGGCCCTACAGCCCTACTGCAGCATCAGTGGCAGCCCCCATGGCAACATTTGCCGTCCATATACAGGTACGGGACCTGTTATCCAGAATGCTTGGAACCTGGGGTTTTCTGGATAAATGGTTTTTGTGTTATTTGGATCTCCGTCTACTAAAATCATCTTAATATAAAATAAAGCCAATAGGATTGTTTTGCCTCCAGTAAGGATTGATTATATCTTAGTTGGGATCATGTACAAGGCACTGTTTTATTATTACAAAGAAAAAGGAAATATGTTTATATATATTTTAAAATATTTTATTAAAGTGGATTCAATGGGATATGGCCTTTCTGTAATTAAGAGCATTCTAAATACAGGTATGGGATCCCTTATCTGGAAACCCGTTATCCAGAAAGCTCCGAATTACGGAAAGCCCGTCTCCCATAGACTGCATTTTAATCAAATAATTCAGACTTTTCAAACGGATTTTCTTTTTCTCTGTAGTAATAAAACAGTACCTTGTAATTGATCCCAACTAAGATATAAATAACCATTATTGGATACAAAACAATCCTGTTGGGTTTAATTAATGTTTTATTGATTTTTTAATAGACTTAAGGTATGGAGATCCAAATTACAGAAAGACCCCTTATCCAGAATACCCATGGTCCCGAGCATTCTGGATAACGGGTCCTATACCTGTAACAGGTTTCCAGATAATGGATCCCCTACCTGTCCTACATGAGAGTTACTGAAGCAAACATGCAGTTGTTACCAGTGCAAGTTAATAGGACATTATATCAGTATGCATACAAACCCTGTCATTAACTACTTCTACAGAAAATAATTAATAAGCTAGTTTGGCTCACTTAGGGACTGACTCACAGTATACTACATATACTCATCATATAGCTGTTACAATATAAGGCTGATTAGAATTGAATTCAGATTATTAGCATAATAATCTGGGGAGGCTAAACTGCCCAAACCAACGCCAATGAATTTCCAACAATACACGTGGCAAAGATATTATATAATTAGCCTACAATGTGCTCTAGGTATCATACATGGAAATATCACTATGTTTATCCTATCAGTGTTGTGGGGTATTTTACTAATATTATTAGCACTGCATTCAAAGGACACGGAAAGTGTTTTACTGGGGGTTCAATCTATAAGTTACCTTCAAATCCAAACTGGAATTCAAAATAGGCCCTGGTATTTCAAGTACACAGAGGCCCAAACAGCCCCCCCAGCCCAATAAATAGTGACTGTCTATGGCATCTTACAGCAGCCCCTCTGGCATTTGCCCAAAGCCACAGATTGCCAGTCCAGGCCTGGTTACCCACTAGTGAATAAAAGCACTAACCATGGATTCAGTGTGGGAAACCTATTTAAGAAAAATGCTCCAACCTGGGTATATGCCTAGGAGCAGCACCATCTTGTTTGTCTTCCCTGTGACCCATTGCGGCTGCTATGCCTAACAGCAACATTGGCATCCCCTAGTGCTTACAGTTTGTTTTTTAACTTGTCATGTGTTCTGGGATATTGTGCACTGCATTCATCCTAGTATGTTCTATGTGCCATTATGGGGGTATGGGATGCGTTATCTGTCAACCCGTTACCCAGAAAGTTCCAAATTACGGGAAGGCCAGCTCCCTTAGACTCTATTTTAATTAAACAGTTTAAATTTTTAAAAATGATTCCCCTTTCTCTGTAATAATAAAACAGTTCCTTGTACCTGATCCCAACTAAGATATAATTACCCCTTATTGGGGGCAGAACAGCCCTATTGGGTTTATTTCATGGTTAAATGATTCCCCTTTCTCTGTAATAATAAAACAGTACCTGTACTTGATCCCAACTAAGATATAATTACCCCTTATTGGGGGCAGAACAGCCCTATTGGGTTTATTTAATGGTTAAATGATTCCCTTTTCTCTGTAATAATAAAACAGTTCCTTGTACCTGATCCCAACTAAGATATAATGAATCCTTACTGGACAAGCCTATTGGGTTTAATTAATATTTACATATTAAGGGGCGGCTCACTTTTAGTATGTTTTAGAATGTCCTATTCCTAGCAACTTTGCAGTTGGTTTTCATTTTTCTTTTATAGCTTTTGCTTTATTTGCCTTCCTTCTACATCTTTACAGCTTTCAAATGGGTCACTGATCCTGGCAGCAATAAAACTATTGTTCTGTAAGATTAGAATTTTATTAATACAGGTATGGGAACTGTTATCCAAAATGCTCGGGACCTGGGGTTTTCCGATTAAGGGATCTTTCTGTAATTTGGATCTCCATAATGTAAGTCTGCTAAAAATGATTTAAATATTGAATAAACCCAATAGGCTTGTTTTGCCTCCAATAAGGATTCATTTTAGTTGGGATCAAGTACAAGGTACTGTTTTATTATTACAGAGAAAAAGGAAATCATTTTGAAAAATTGGAATTATTGGCTTATAATGGAGTCTATGGGAGATGGCCTTTCTGTAATTCGGAAATTTCTGGATAATGGGTTTCCGGATAAGGGATCTCATACCTGTTACTTTTTATTCCCTATCATTCTATTCAGTCCCTCTTCTATTCGTATTCTAGTCTCTCGTTGCTAAGGTAAATAAGGCCCTAGCAACCAGATAGCTGCTGACGTAGAATAGAGCTGTTGAACAAAAAGCCACAAATAATTAAAAAATAAAAACCAACTGCAAATTGTCAGTGGTGGAACTACTGGGGGTGCGGAGTGTGCAATCACACCCGGACCCGTAACCCCTTAGGGCCTGCTGAACGCTCAGACTGGTGCAAATTCAGCACAAAAAATGTGTCCAGAGGGGGGTACAGTTGAACAATCCCTTTAGGGTATGGACCAAATTATGGAAAAATCAACCGCAAGTCCTAAGAATTCTGAATAACAGGTCCCAATACTGTACAAGTTTTTGTGCTCGTTCTATGGTGCCACCTTAATGGTTCCCTGTATATATGGGGGGCATATTACACAATAGCACCCATTCTCATGTAGGAATGAAGGAAGGCGCTCATGTTTGCTTTATGTAACCCCCGTGATTGTGTTTCTCTTGCTGTCAGCTCTCCCCTCTGAGGAGTCATTCCAGTCCGGCTTCAGCCACAGTGCCCACCAGTGCTACACCATCTCCAGCTCCTGCAAGTGCTACGGAATGAAAACGGAGCTGCACCTGCTCTTCTTGCTCCTCAAGCCTGAAGTCCCTACATTCAGCATGCGCTCCATCGCTAACAAAACCATCGCCGCCTTCACCAAGGACTTTCCTTTCTAAGAGACTGCTGACAAGGTAAACCTCAGGAGCGGTATCTCTGACACTAGAGAGGCTACACAGTATGTACTTAGCAAACCACTAAATACAAGCTAAAAACCAAAAGATCCACACAAAGCCACAAATCAGGATGTGCATCCTTGTGACGGATCTTTATGGGAATTTCAGCTGTTTGCAAAAGCCACTTCCCTTTCCTCAGAAAGGGGCAAATGTGTTGCGTCAGCTGTGCAAAAGCACCTGTTGTGTCTCTCAACACGCTTACGTTTCATATTTGCCTAGTGAGGATATAGCAAAGGCTGCAGGTGTTGAAAAAGTGTTGCAATATAGGAACTGGTAGTACACGTAGCTGCCAGCTGCTTTTTATAACCATATAAACATCTTAATTTTTCTGTCTTGTCAGAAATTAAACTGATATTGGTAGTATTTAGAAATTTCAGCTGTGCCAGCCCTTACAATCCAGCATCCCATGAATGGCATATTTCTCCCCCCCTTGAAATTCTCTATTTTCAGTTCTACAGCCCCTGAGTCTCCATGGAGCGACACAAAATGGGCTTTCCACCCACTTTTCTCTGTGGGAATGTGGAGCAGCAGGACTTTCGAAATCGCTGCACTTTCAAGCTGTTGTAGACTGAAAATATGGCAATGTATAAAGGCACAAGGGCTCATTTATCTCAGCAATTGCAAAGTGGGCAACTTTTCCTTGCAGTGAGTTGTGCCTAAAGCCACTTTCATCAAAGGTACTCACATCAAAATCTGTTTCTTGCTTCCCCCTATAGTAGCATGACGCTCAGGCCTTCCTGTTTTCTATTCCAAATCGGGCACTGCAGCACTTATTGACACGGGGGAACCCTACCCCCACCACTGGACCAGGTAGTTGCTCTAGGGTTTCCCAAGTGCCCTGCATTAGTAGGCACAGCACACTAGCTCCAAAAGAATGGGGCGCACATGTCAATCACACGCAGTACACCGGAAATGAAGGTACACAGACAGAATTGCGTGGTGCAATTTTGTCAAGAAAATCACCTGTTTGTGTCTGCATTAACACTGGAATTATAGGAAAAAATGGTGCATTTTGGAAAAAAAAGATGACACCTGTGCTGGAAATTGGATTTTGCTCACTTCGTCTAGGTAAGTGAATGGGCCCTACAATCTGCAGCATAATGGATACTGAGGATGGCACAGCAGAGATATCAGAATTGTGACATTGCCCCCTTCAAAGGCCAGTATTCATTTAACAGGGTTTGTTTTATTACTAAGACAAAAAAAAATCTCTCTGTAAAAATAAATGTTGTATATTGTGAAAGCATCGATTTTACTTTAACTACTACCTCTGAAATCTGGCAGTGTGGGACAAGAGAAAGTCCATGGGCAACTAAATTTATAAGGGGAATGAAAACTATTAGTTGTGAGGCAGGCTACCCAAGTTTATCCTGGTCTCATGAAAGTGTGTGCGTGGGGGGGTCACATTGATTCCTCAGGGCTTCATCTGGGTAATTTGATCTAATAATGCAAAGGAATAGATTGTTAGAGATGGCTTAATCTATATGGCTTGGCCCTCCCTTAAGCCAAAGCTTACCAGCAGCTCATATATCAGTGAAGGTTCAATGTGCCAGTCAGGGTCACACGGGCCTACTAGAGAATCACCTTTGGCCCTATTAGGCCTCAGTCAGCTCTCTTTTATTTTCACCATGGACCTTTATAACATTTGGATATCTTGCTTTGGTTAAAATTAAATTGGTTAAAAAATGCTGTACAGCCTTTTCATTCCAAAGCTTGTCCTTAGTTTCATCCTGGTGGAGGCAAATCAGGGGTTGTGCGGGTTCGCTTAAGCAAGGGGGAAAAGTCCTGTCCCTGTCATGGTTGGTGCAGGAGAAATTCATTTGGCTGCTGTTTAAAAGCATGTACACCACCAGTTCCTGAAATGATTATAGAGCTCAATCAAATATTCTGCCTTTAGAATATAGATGCAAGCCCCAGCATCTAAGTAAACCACAATAAGGTAGAATATACAGCGCAGTGCCTGTGCATCGCATTTACATGAGCAAGCGCAGTGGACAACATGCAGTTCTCCCAGCAGGAGTTGCACATAAAAAGGTGCTTGGATCAAATGTGCTCCTTGCACTTCCCTAGTTGAATGCTTGGCATCTCTCAGTCCTTCCTGCCTTTTATTCTGAATCAGGTGCTGTTACACCTATTGAATCAGGAGCCCTGGAGATACTGCCACCTCTGGACCAGGCACAGGCAGTAGCTCCAGGGTTCCCACAGTGCCTTGTGTCAATCGCCACAGTACAGTTGTGCCCAGGTCCATACTGGCAATCTGTATTCAGGCAAATGCCAGAGGGGCTGCTGTAAGATGTTACTATCTTATTTATTGGGCCTGTGGGGGAGCTGTTTGGGCCTTTGTGTACTTGTAATGCCAGAGCCTATTTTGAATCCTTGTCCAGGCCTTATTGCACCAAAGGAATAGGGGTGCACATTACGCACACACTGAACACCAGAAATTATGCCAGCGAAAACAGGAAATGACACAAAGCAGACTGAAGTTATTTAACACAATTCTGCCCTATTTGTGACAAAGAGCAGACACAGTTGCATCCATTTTGGCAGACTGGATAGGCAATAGGTGTGGCGCAATTGTGTCAAAAGAAGTGCCTGTTTGCTTCTGCAATGGCACCGGAATTCTGGGAAAAAACGGTGCATTGTGGGGTCAAAAAACATGACAATTGCTATCAAAATTGCACTTTGCAAACTGCGCTTGCAGAAGTAAATGAGCCATAATCTGTCCTTTAAAAAAGATTAGGTCTTTAGCTTTTAAGGTGGCCACACACGTGGCGATTTTGGATCTTTCGTACGACCATCGGTCGCACAAAAGATCGTTCAATCAGCCACTAACCTTCAGGGCTGAAATGGCAGATAAGGAGGTAGAAACAATAGGATTTCTACCTCCTTCTGCCAATTCAGCTCTGAAGGCAGATTTTGGTCAGGCGCCTTCTATGGTGCCCGATCAAAATCTTTTAACTGGCCTGATTGGCGAGTCGACCGATATCAGCAGGTTCCTGCGATAACGGTCGACTCGCCAACTTGCCATACACGCACCGAATATCATACGAAACGAGGTTTTGTACAATATTATCAGTGCGTGTATGGCCAGCTTAAGACTAACAGACAATCAGAGGACTACACTGCTGCTAGGTTGTTGCTAGTAAACAGGCTTATAGCAATGGCTGCTGCAAAGCCCACTGAAGTACATGCACTTTGGCTGCTACTAACCACAACACAGGGCTCTACGCTGCTGCTGCTGCTGTTGCTTCAAACAAACAGCCATATAAACTAAGAATCCTTGCAAGTCGCCGACAAGGGAGCACACCTTCTAAAGAAACCAGAAGTATTCTGGTAAACAGAAATAAATAGCACACAAACACCTGTCAGCATTTCCTAGCGCTATACTGCTTGTGTAAGTAGTTGGTACTCCCACTCCCTTAGATGGTAAGATTTCCTTCAGCTAAAGCTGCATAGGCCTACCGGTCTCTGAGGCTGCCCAAGGGCGGCACACTAACCTTTGTGCGTTAATGTGCCCTAACAGCAAACCTGATTTTGAGCAATAGCTACTTTAAAAAAAAAACCTCCTTTAAAGAAGTATGAAAGCCAAAGTTACTGCATGGCCAATATGGTGCTCATCCCATAGTTACTGTAACCAGTATCCTCCTACCCCAGGCCAGTGCGTTTTTCACAGAAGAGGAGCACCATGAAATCCGGGGGGACCCTTAGCTATTTTGTCTTATTTGCCATTTAGAAAAAGGAGGAGGCTGGCTCTGATCCCAAAGTTTAAGCTGTATTCCCCTGCCCCGGGGGATAAAAACGAAAAATAAAAATCACATGACTCGCTAAAATACCCAAATGGCACAGATAGGGACTATGAATTGCCACATGTTCAGTGCATAAAAAGATTATGTGAAGGGGTAGTGTACAAAGGAAACCATGGACTTAATGTCAGAGAATATTGTTACGCACAATTGAATCATTTTATTTACACTTTGATTTTATCAACCACAATACATATTTTTGTGTCGCAATGGAACAAGGATGTGACATATTAAAAGCATGGGTAGTGCCAATGTAATGTTTACCCCAAATACTGCTGTTGCTAATCACCACTCTACCCTAGAATCCTGGTTACTTGTGCTGGTGGTTACTACCTTTCTCTAGCCCCACTGCTATTCTATACAGCTTATCTTGCACCACTATGGCACTTTCCCACTAGCCCAGCCTTATTCACTGTATCCTGTACCCAAACCTATACACTTTAGCTTTGCAATACAGTCTTCCTTCTCCACAAAATGATTCAGAAGACTGAAACTAGACCCTCCCCTTCCTTAAATATTTCTATGGGGTCACATCACCACATCTGTCTCATGGGGCTACCTAAGTACAGGATGCGCACCACTAATGGGGCTACTAGAAGCCATACCACTGATGGCATCCCCTGTGAAATCTCATCCTCAAGCTAGTTCCTTCCTGCTGATCAGCACTGCACCATTTATTGTATTGGTGGTTACTAACTTTTCCAAACCCCACTGCCTCTACTCTATACAGCTTATCTTGCTCCACTATGGCACCTTTCCACTAGCTCAGCTTTATTCACTGTATCCTTACCCAGACATAAGGGGTTATGTAATTAAAGGCACTAGATTTGCTCATGAGCAGTATCCCATAGCACCCAATCAGCAGGTAGAATCACCTGTATAAAAGCCAACATCTTATTGGTTTCTATGAGTTACTGCTACTGGGCAAATTAGTGCCTTTTGTTACATAAGGGGGCTATACTTCAAATTCTGCACTACATTATTCCAAGCTTTGGACTACAGCCTTCATTCAGTTGTCAGGATGATCCAAGAGACTAAACTAAACCTTTAAAGGAGAAGGAAAGGTCCTCTGTCAAAAGATTTGTTGATTTGTTGTCTCTTTGTTTTCCTGTGCCAGAGACACGCAGCTCAGAATGTGGATCTGAGCCAATCGGCAGGAAGCTTCCTCATAGTCTTACAAACTGAGTGTGTACACTGGTCTGGGTCTCGGTGCAGGAGCAAGGCATTATGGGAACTTTCTTTACAGAGCTCTGCATTTTTTTTTTCCTATGAGGCTTCTGATCATCTGAGGTCACCTGACCATGTCTGTATTGTGGGGCTACCAAAGTGTCCCGCGCAGGATGTCCATGGCTAATCGCTCCCTTGTGAAAACTCCCCCTGGATGTAATTTCTGCCTGCCAATACACTCTACTTTTTAAATAAGCCAGATGACCAAGGCACAATGTAACAAGAGATCTATGCAATGTACAATGCTTTAAATCACGGAATATCTAGCAAAGTAAATTACCATTAGGTTCTGGGTAACATCTGGTCACAGTGACCCACACGCCTGTGCACAGTGGAGCGTGCTGCCTTTTACAGGCAATTACATGGTAGCAGCGGTTGTAGGGGAATTACAGGTGCAGATTTTGTTAGATATACAGTATTTCACTGCAGGAAGTCGGCTTCATCTGAAGACCCTTTGTGTTACAGTGTATAAGGGGAATTAATAGAAGCCCTTAACTAAAGATTTATTACTTTAACATATCTAAATTGCTACTGATTCTGAATTGACACCTAAGACAGTGATCCCCAACCCCTTAGATGTTGCTCTCAGTGCCCCCAAACGAGGGAGTTATTTTTGAATTCCTGACTTGGGGGCAAGTTTTGGTTGAATAAAAACAAGATTTCCTACCAAATAAAGCCCCTGTAAGCTGATAGTGTGCATAGAGGCTGCCTAATAGCCAATCTTAGCCCTTATTTGGCTCCTCCATGAACTTTTATGGTGCTTGTGTTGCTCTCCAAGTCTTTTTACATTTGACTGTGGCTCACAGGTAAGAAAGGTTGGGGACACCTGCTCTATCCAAGTCTTGTTCCAGTATTATCGGCACCCTTTCCATTCCACCACAGGGCACTGCCCACAACTTGCATCCCCCATACACCACACAAGGCTAACACTCTTGCCATCACACACTTTGGCCACTCCAGTGGGTAGCAGGCAGGTGGGTAGTGAGAAAGGGGCTGTGTTTCCCTGTTTCACAGTGGGTTTTCTGTCTTGTTGCTAGGTCTTAAAGGGTTGGTTCACATTAATGTTAACTTTTAGTATGTTATAGAATGTCCAATGCCTAATATCTTTGCATCCGATTCTTATTTATTTTTCTCAAATTATTTGCTTCCCATTTCTTCATCATTTGAGCTTTCAAATAGGGGTCATTGATCCAACAACCAAAAGACGATTGCTCTGTGAGCTCACAATTTTATTGATGTTTCTTTTTATTCCTTTTCTTTCTATTCAGCCCCTCTCCTATTCATATTCCAAACTCTCATGTAAACCACTGCCTGGTTGATTAGGTAAGCAAGACCCTAGCAACCAGATAGTTGCTGAAATTCCATACTGGAGAGCCGCTGAACAAAAAGCTAAATAACTGAAAAACCACAAAAAATAAGAGCTACTTGCAAATTGTCTCAAAATCTAAATGTCAATATCATACTAAAAGTTAATGTAAAAATGTACACTCCCTTTAATTACCCTTATTAACTGGGCAGTAGTTTAGAAATCAGAATTAAGGATGAAAAGCAGCTGTAATAGCAATTCCTGAAGCTTTTCAGCCTTAGTGGGGGGTTTTTTTGGTTGCCAGGGTCACTGACCCCAATAACCTAATAGCATTTTCAAATGAAGACCGGAACGAGGCAGTATGCCAAAAAATATAACTAAGAAGTTAAATGAGATGTTCTAAGAAAGTGCATAGAGTTCGGGATATTGAGAGATGGAAGGGAGTGACAGCTTTGTGGTTCCATAGACAGGAAGGTTTGCAGGTGACGGGAGTGATGAGTAGAAAAGCTGATAATAATGCAAGGTGTGCCAAGAAAACAGGTTTAGTTTAGGATTATATTTAGGGGGCCATTGCCATCGGCAGCTTTGAATGACAATGAAGAGCTCTTAGAATCTCAGTTCAAGGAGTGGCAGCTGGGTGTGCACAGACCGCTACAGGGAGAAACCCAAGGAGTTAGGGTCAAATTATCTATCCAGGTTCATAATCACAACAATCGTATGCGAGTAACAGTTCATTGAGCTCTGTATCAGAGCACCGCACCCAAGTAAAGGAGTAGTCCTCTGGCGTAGGGGCTTAGCAGGTAATGGAACATTTTTAGCATGATGCAGACAATGGCATTTAATGGCATTTACTGGGATTTGCCAGTTGACCTTATGTTTTATCTTTGGCTTGGTTGTGAAATATACTTCTTGTTCTGCTCTTCAGTAGACTTTCAGTTCCTATCTGGTTGCTGGGGTCCCATTTACTATAGCATCCAAGCAGCAGTTTGCCATTTGAATAGGAGAGGTCTTCTATTGAAAAATACGCAATAGATAGTGACACACATAGTAATTAAATTGCAGTCTGGAAAGAGACAGAATAGAAAGGCAAACAAGAAAAAAAATGGAAAAGACTATTGCTGTTTGTAAGGTTTGGATGTTCTGTTAACTCGCTTCCCTTTTGTTCCTGGTAAAGTTCCTTGAACCTGTCTTCAATGTCGCCCATTGCCTGTACTTGGACTTAACACTTGTTAACCCCTTCTTTGGGGAATTCCCAGCAGTTTGATATTTTCCCCATTTTCTTACCCTTTGAGCATACTAAACTTACATTATTACAGTTATATAATGTATAATAAACAAACGCTCGTAAATCAGAAAAGATGAGTGATTGGTTGGATTACAAATATTCTTTTGTGGTTAAGGAATTCACATTAATCTTACAATTACCTTATAGAGGGATTAGATATCAAGTTCTTCCCCTCCTTGATTCCCAAACACCTAATTCTGGGGTTTATTGTACTTACTGGTAGCGATGAGTAAACTTGGGGCATTTTACTTCATGTAAAAGTTCTTGAAACTGGGGTCAATGGGAAGGCACGCTTGCCAATAGCACAGACATTGCCCTACCATGTTAGAGAAGCTTTCCACTGTGGTACAGCTGTTTATCATAGGAAAAAAAATGGTTCCCAGCAAAACAGACAGCCAGGGAAAATTCTAGCACAGATGTGAAAAAAATTGCTTTCGAAACTACGCATTTCACCACATAAAGATACTTAAAGCTATGAGTAGAATCTTTAAGTATGAGAAATGTGCCACTATGTGTCGCTATGATCAGGGTCGGACTGGGGGGTGCAGGGCCTACCGGGGCTTGTGCCTCAGGGGCCCCTGCACCCCCCAATGACCCCCGTCACCTTCTTCACCCCCCCTGCAGAAGCCCCCAACACCCTCCGCCCCCTTTCCCTGAACGTGGCGTGTCAGGGGAGGGAGACGGCAGATCACAGGAGCGCCCTGGGGGGAGGGTCAGATCTGGGCAGCTGGGTCCCACTGTGTTTTTTCCCGGTACCCCGGAAGCCCAGTCCGATGCTGACTATGATGTCCCAATAGTGACAGCTGCCAAGAGTCTCAGTCACAGTGGGGACCGTGTAGAACATGTTTATAGTAAGGAAAAATGTGATACAGCAGGTATAGTAGGGCAGTGTCTAATGTGTTGTACTTCATTCGACATGGGTCCCATGGGCCAGTTGTAATCACCCTCCCTTTCCCCCTGTAAACAACAGAATTGCTACCACATTCCATGTTTGGGACTATAACCCATCAGGCTTTCTATAGATATCAACAACTCCAAGAGACCCCTTATTATACCATGACAGTTTTCTCAGTGATCTGCCCAGGTCATTAGTATAGACCGGGAAAATAGATGTTTTTAGCTGAAGGCAACATTTCTGCATTGCAGAGGAAGAGATTAGAACGGAAAGAGTAGGTAGTGCGGGGGTGGGAGGTGCAACAGCAGTTTCCTTTAACCTGCAAGTATTAGGGGTAGGGACATTTCACTTTGTGTTGTTTTGGCCTCAGGGTAAATGTTACTATGTGCGGAACATTATAAGACCAACACACAATGATGAAAAGACATAGTTCCTGAAGCACAGAATGACAAATACAACAAAGGCCCGTATGGATCGCGTTGCATCGTCACCTGATTTCCTTAGAACCTGACACCATCCTGTCATGCGAACACTGGGTTTACATGGGAGGGCTCACTGCTTTAAGCAGCGCATACCACAAGAATCCAGCATAGTCTGCTGCTAGCTTCCCACCGCTACCCCCATACTCACCCCCCAGGTCACTCACTCATGGATCGCTCTGCTCATCACCTAGTGCAGTGATCCCCAACCAGTGGCTCTGGGGCAACATGTTGCTCCCCAAACCCTTGGATGTTGCTCTCACTGCCCCCAAACCAGGGAGTTATTTTTGAATTCCTGACTTGGGGGCAAGTTTTAGTTGAATAAAAACAAGATTTCCTAGCAAATAAACCCCCTGTAAGCTGATAGTGTGCATAGAGGCCCCTAATAGCCAATTTAAGCCCTTATTTGGCTCCTCCATGAACTTTTATGATGCTTGTGTCGCTCTCCAAGTCTTTTTACATCTGACTGTGGCTCACGAGTAAGAAAGGTTGGTGATCCCTGACATAGTGTGTCATTGCCCTAAGCCAACAAGGTGACTGTCCTATAACTGTGGCAAAAACCTGGTCACACTAAGGGCAATGACACACTAGGCAATTAGTTGCCCACGATAGATCTCCACTACCATGGGCAACTCGAGGAAACTTCAGGCTACTTCGGAATGTAGCTGTGTTGTGTATGTTTCCTCACCGGAGACTCCCATTATTGCTGGCAGGAAACATATGCAGTAGAGGAGATCTATCGCGGGCAACTAATTGCCTAGTGTGTCATTGCCCTGGCACACACTGAAGAACAATTGAATGAAAGGAAAATCAAGAACCGCTTAAAACACTCAAACAGTTCTGCAAAGGACATGGGGCTAAAAGAGAAGTTTGTGCCCTTGTTCAACATGGGTTCAAGGAAAGTGGCTTTTTTGTTTTAATTAAGAAAAACTTAAAAAAGGGAATTCAAACTACTTCATGTTTCCAACTTCCTGGTTCTTGCGATGTAGCTAATCACATGAACAGTGCCCACACACATCCTCTGCATAATAGATATGTTTTTAATTGTAAGCCAAACTGGTCACAATAAAGGGGTGAAGGGAGGCAGTTGTTAATAAATAGCTCAGTACCTGTAGTTAAACCAACCCAATTCATTCTAGGAGCGGCAGTAAGTGTGAAAGCTAAACAATGTTCCTCTTCTGCTTTAAATACAAGAAAAAAGAAAATATGGGATAGGTTTAAAATGAAAACAAAAGGCAAAATGTCTTAAGCATAGGTTTCTGTTTGCTCATACTGAACAAACTATGTATAAGGGGGAGATTTATCAATCCACAAACGCTCCGAATGTGCCCGAATTCGTTTTTTCATAATGTTTTTTTTTGCGACAATCTCGTACCTTGCACGACTTTTTCGTCACTTGCCCGAATCCTTGGGCCGGGTTGGAGCTGCAGAGTGTCATTGAGCCCTATGGGAGACTTTCCTTGGGCCAGGTTGGAGCTGCAGAGTGCCATTGAGCCCTATGGGAGACTTTCCTTGGGCCGGGTTGGAGCTGCAGAGTGCCATTGAGCCCTATGGGAGGCTTTCCTTGGGCCAGGTTGGAGCTGCAGAGTGCCATTGATCCCTATGGGAGACTTTCCTTGGGCCGGGTTGGAGCTGCAGAGTGCCATTGAGCCCTATGGGAGACTTTCCTTGGGCCGGGTTGGAGCTGCAGAGTGCCATTGATCCCTATGGGAGACTTTCCTTGGGCCGGGTTGGAGCTGCAGAGTGCCATTGAGCCCTATGGGAGACTTTCCTTGGGCCGGGTTGGAGCTGCAGAGTGCCATTGAGCCCTATGGGAGACTTTCCTTGGGCCGGGTTGGAGCTGCAGAGTGCCATTGAGCCCTATGGGAGACTTTCCTTGGGCCGGGTTGGAGCTGCAGAGTGCCATCGAGCCCTATGGGAGACTTTCCTTGGGCCGGGTTGGAGCTGCAGAGTGCCATCGAGCCCTATGGGAGACTTTCCTTGGGCCGGGTTGGAGCTGCAGAGTGCCATCGAACCCTATGGGAGACTTTCCTTGGGCCGGGTTGGAGCTGCAGAGTGCCATTGAGCCCTATGGGAGACTTTCCTTGGGCCGGGTTGGAGCTGCAGAGTGCCATTGAACCCTATGGGAGACTTTCCTTGGGCCGGGTTGGAGCTGCAGAGTGCCATTGAACCCTATGGGAGACTTTCCTTGGGCCGGGTTGGAGCTGCAGAGTGCCATTGAGCCCTATGGGAAGCTTTCTTTGGGCCGGGTTGGAGCTGCAGAGTGCCATTGAGTCCTATGGGAGACTTTCCTTGGGCCGGGTTGGAGCTGCAGAGTGCCATTGAGCCCTATGGGAGACTTTCTTTGGGCCAGGTTGGAGCTGCAGAGTGCCATTGAGCCCTATGGGAGACTTTCTTTGGGCCAGGTTGGAGCTGCAGAGTGCCATTGAGCCCTATGGGAGACTTTCCTTGGGCCGGGTTGGAGCTGCACAGTGCCATTGAGCCCTATGGGAGACTTTCCTTGGGCCGGGTTGGAGCTGCAGAGTGCCATTGAGCCCTATGGGAGACTTTCCTTGGGCCGGGTTGGAGCTGCAGAGTGCCATTGAGCCCTATGGGAGACTTTCTTTGGGCCAGGTTGGAGCTGCAGAGTGCCATTGAGCCCTATGGGAGACTTTCCTTGGGCCGGGTTGGAGCTGCAGAGTGCCATTGAGCCCTATGGGAGACTTTCTTTGGGCCAGGTTGGAGCTGCAGAGTGCCATTGAGCCCTATGGGAGACTTTCTTTGGGCCAGGTTGGAGCTGCAGAGTGCCATTGAGCCCTATGGGAGACTTTCTTTGGGCCAGGTTGGAGCTGCAGAGTGCCATTGAGCCCTATGGGAGACTTTCTTTGGGCCAGGTTGGAGCTGCAGAGTGCCATTGAGCCCTATGGGAGACTTTCTTTGGGCTGGGTTGGAGCTGCAGAGTGCCATTGAGCCCTATGGGAGACTTTCCTTGGGCCGGGTTGGAGCTGCAGAGTGCCATTGAGCCCTATGGGAGACTTTCCTTGGGCCGGGTTGGAGCTGCAGAGTGCCATTGAGCCCTATGGGAGACTTTCCTTGGGCCGGGTTGGAGCTGCAGAGTGCCATTGAGCCCTATGGGAGACTTTCCTTGGGCCGGGTTGGAGCTGCAGAGTGCCATTGAGCCCTATGGGAGGCTTTCCTTGGGCCAGGTTGGAGCTGCAGAGTGCCATTGAGCCCTATGGGAGGCTTTCCTTGGGCCGGGTTGGAGCTGCAGAGTGCCATTGAGCCCTATGGGAGACTTCAACAAAGTGCAGGAGGCACTTATTTATAAATCACTCAGTACCTGTAGTTGAACAACCAACTCATTTCAGTAGCGGCAGTAATTGCGAAAGCAAAACGATGTTTTGTTCCTGTTTTCAATACAAACAATAAAATAAAGGATTTTTACGATCAAAGCTTAGGCAAAACGTATTTAGCATTCCTTTCTTTTTATTTTACATGACATTTATGAAGAACCACCGACACTCAAGTGAAAACCTCTTCTACAGGTCCTTCTCAAAAAATTAGCATATTGTGATAAAGTTCATTATTTTCTGTAATGTACTGATAAACATTAGACTTTCATATATTTTAGATTCATTACACACAACTGAAGTAGTTCAAGCCTTTTATTGTTTTAATATTGATGATTGTGGCATACAGCTCATGAAAACCCAAAATTCCTATCTCAAAAAATTAGCTTATTTCATCCGACCAATAAAAGAAAAGGGTTTTTAATACAAAAAAAAATCAACCTTCAAATAATTATGTTCAGTTATGCACTCAATACTTGGTCGGGAATCCTTTTGCAGAAATGACTGCTTCAATGTGGCGTGGCATGGAGGCAATCAGCCTGTGGCACTGCTCAGGTGTTATGGAGGCCCAGGATGCTTCAATAGCGGCCTTAAGCTCATCCAGAGTGTTGGGTCTTGTGTCTCTCAACTTTCTCTTCACAATATCCCACAGATTCTCTATGGGGTTCAGGTCAGGAGAGTTGGCAGGCCAATTGAGCACAGTAATACCATGGTCAGTAAACCATTTACCAGTGGTTTTGGCACTATGAGCAGGTGCCAGGTCGTGCTGAAAAATGAAATCTTCATCTCCCATAAAGCTTTTCAGCAGATGGAAGCATGACGTGCTCCAAAAATCTCCTGATAGCTAGCTGCATTGACCCTGCCCTTGATAAAATACAGTGGACCAACACCAGCAGCTGACATGGTACCCCAGACCATCACTGACTGTGGGTACTTGACACTGGACTTCAGGCATTTTGGCATTTCCCTCTCCCCAGTCTTCCTCCAAACTCTGGCACCTTGATTTCCGAATGACATGCAAAATTTGCTTTCATCCGAAAAAAGTAATTTGGACCACTGAGCAACAGTCCAGTGCTGCTTCTCTGTAGCCCAGGTCAGGCACTTCTGCCGCTGTTTCTGGTTCAAAAGTGGCTTGACCTGGGGAATGCGGCACCTGTAGCCCATTTCCTGCACACGCCTGTACACGGTGGCTGTGGATGTTTCTACTCCAGACTCAGTCCACTGGTTCCGCAGGTCCCCCAAGGTCTGGAATCGGTCCTTCTCCACAATCTTCCTCAGGGCCCGGTCACCTCTTCCCATTGTGCAGCGTTTTCTGCCACACTTTTTCCTTCCCACAGACTTCCCACTGAGGTGCCTTGATACAGCACTCTGGGAACAGCCTATTCGTTCAGAAATTTCTTTCTGTGTCTTACCCTCTTGCTTGAGGGTGTCAATGATGGCCTTCTGGACAGCAGTCAGGTCGGCAGCCTTACCCATGATTGCGATTTTGAGTAATGAACCAGGCTGGGAGTTTTTAAAAGCCTCAGGAATCTTTTGCAGGTGTTTAGAGTTAATTAGTTGATTCAGATGATTAGGTTAATAGCTCGTTTAGAGAACCTTTTCATGATATGCTAATTTTTTGAGATAGGAGTTTTAGGGTTTCATGAGCTGTATGCCACAATCATCAAAATTAAAACAATAAAAGGCTTGAACTACTTCAGTTGTGTGTAATGAATCTAAAATATATGAAAGTCTAATGTTTATCAGTACATTACAGAAAATAATGAACTTTATCACAATATGCTAATTTTTTGAGAAGGACCTGTATATGGGAAAAACATCCCCCACTATCTGTCATGTCCCCTCGCAAGCGCCTTTTTTCCAGAGGAAACAACCCCAACCATGTCAGTCTAACCTCATAGTTTCATTCATAAGAAAGCTTTTATCAGATTAAAGTAATAAAAGGCACCAAGTTTGCCCAGGAGCAGTAACCCATAGCAACCAGTGAGCAGGTAGCATTTACTGGTCACCTGTTTAAAAGCAAACATTGTATTGGTTGCTATGAGTTACTGCTCCTGGGCAAATTTAGTGCCCTTTATTACATATGGGAGTTAGTGTTTGGAATCTATCACAGCTGTAATATGAGACATCCTGCTCTAGAATTTAGGCAACTTGGTCCTTTCTTACTGCCTCCTCCAGACCTCCTCCTGTCCACCCTTGTGACCAGGTGTTGTATATTTACGTATGTATGTATAGTTTATTTATATAGCCATACTTTATGTACGCAGTGCTGAACAGCAAAACAATAGAACAAACAAGGGACACAATAATAAATACAAATAGATGCAACGTACAAAGCTAGGTGTGATGGTGTACAGGTCGGTTTTGCTACAGGTATCTCCTTATGGAGCGTGTTAGAATGATCTCTGCTATCACGGGTGACTAACCACACCAAAATGCCTTTCCATTGGCACAGGTAGAAATCACTGGTGGAAAGGCCTACGCATTGCTTCGGACAAAGTCGTACAAAGTTACCTGCAGGAGGAAACTCTGCATGACTTAGAAAAACCAAAGCGATGCAAAGGCCTTTCCACCTACTTGTGCCAGTGGAAAGGCATTTCAGAGTGGTTAGTCGTCTGTAATAGCAGAGATTTATCATGGGCAACTATCACTCTCCATGGGATATCAGTGGGACATATTAGGGTGAAGACACACAGAGCTACTTAGTAGCAGCTACTTGTCACGGCTACTAAACGCCAGAAAATACCCGGTCATAGACAATACTGAGAATTGCCTCTGCTAAAACACATGTAGAGACATTTATCAGTAAATGATCAGCATTGTCTATTTCTGTAGCTGTGACAAGTAGCTGCTACTAGTAGCTCCGTGTGTCTTCACCCATAGTTGCCCCCACGGCCTGCTGCATGGCAGAAACACCTTTACTGCATCATCTTCCTGGTTTATTGGGACAACAAGTAACTATTCACAGGGTTGGACTGGGGAAAAAACTTGCTCCATTCTTGCTCTCTGACCCAGGCACTCCTCCCTCATCCCCTGATAGTGGCCGCAAATAAGAGTGATGCGGTATGCAGCAGGGTGGGGGACCCCTGAAGTGACACAGCCCAAGGTCACCCCAGTCCAACCCTGACCATTCGCTCCCAATATCAGTAGCTTGGGCTCCCCATGAACTGCTTTAGGGAACGAGGGTGGGAACATGATCAAAGTCAGTTTAAAAAAAACCCACCAATTTGCCATGTTCTTCATTGTTATATCTTATATTTTGGCACAAATATAATGGCTTTCTTGCTAAAAGTTTTATTGCATACACACAGCACTAACACAAACTATAACATTAGCAATCTCTTTTCCACTGGCGGGTGGTGGGGGGGGGTCGCTAAATACTTTTGTGGTGAGGAAAAATTGACTGTACAAAGGAAAAATGTTTGTGGTGCACATCTAGTTCTGGTATGGACTGTTATTACTTTCCCCAATATGATCTATGTGGGGTTATTCCCTTAGATACCCAAGAGAAGTGCCCTCCTAAAGGAAGGACAGCATTCCAACAACACTAAGTTTTAAATTATTTTACTGTCAGATAAAGCAGTTTAGGGTTTTATATGTTTTTTATTAAAAACTTCACCATAAAAGATTAACATAACTCAGACCGACATGCCGGCCAATAATTTCAACTTACATTATAGAACCAAAATTCCCCCCCCCCAGTCCACTGGCCAAATATCCTGATGATAAAACAGTTTAGGAAATGGAGCAATGCCCAACACTCGGGCAATATGGTACTGCCTAAATAATCCACCTTCTGAACTACTTATATACTTTAATATGGTTAATGATACACCAGGGGAGGGGGCATTTCTTACAGCTATAAAGGAAGCAGAATCTTTATTCTGGGCCCCCCTGTCCCCCGGGAACCCCCCTTACGACTGTGGGGTCTGCTTCTTCTATAGGTACCCCACTGATGTCAACTGAGCAGCAGTATCAGGAATTAGCAGCTCAGTGTCAGAAATAGTTAATACATCAGTTCCGAGTGGGAAGGTGGAGTCAAATTCAGATACAATGAATTACTGTTTTCTTAAGAAATATTGTATGTATATGTTGTAATACAGGTATTCAGCTAGTTCAGGATTCCATAACTTCAGGGAAGTGGGAATTATGACATATGACATGTCATATGTGGCAAAAAACGTAGCTGTTATTAACTCCCATCATGCTTTGTATATCACTCATTCACGCACATGATATCTCACCCACACCTGATTTGTGCAACTGGAATTGACTGGAATCAGCTACTAACCTGGCTCTGAGTATGGTAGCAGGACTAAACCTTTAATGTACAGATATGGCATCCCTATCCAGGAAGTTTTGAATTATAGGAAAGCCACCCCACCCCCCCACCCACCTTCCAGCCAGAACTCATTTTAAGCAAATAATTCTCATTTTTAAATATGATTTCCTTTTTCTCTGTTATAATAAATCAGTTCCTTGTATGTGATGGTAACTAATCTGTATGAATCCATATTGGAGCCAAAACAATCTTATTGGGTTCATTTTATGTTTAAAGGGATTTTGTCATGATTTTTATGGTATACTTTTTATTTCTAAATTACACTGTTTACATAGCAAATAATTCACTCTACCATTTAACATTTTATTCTTGAACCAACAAATGTATTTGTAGCTGTAATATTGGTGTGTAGGCGCCATCTCAGTGCATTGTGTCTGAGTCTGAGCTTTCAGAAGGAGCCAGCGCTACACATTAGAACTGCTTTCAGCTAACCTATTGTTTCTCCTACTCCCATGTAACTGGAGGAGTCCCAAGCCGGACTTGGATTTCTTACTATTGAGTGCTATTCTGATACCTACTCGGAGCTGCTATCTTGTTCCCTTCCCATTGTTCTGCTGATTGGCTGCTGGGAGCAGGGTGATACCACTCCAGCAGCACAGGGCACATGGTTGGGGCACCCTGGGAAATGAAGAATATTGCTTGCCCCATGTGAAATTTCAAAATGAAATCTAAAAAAAATATTGAAAAAATGATTTCTGAGACTGATGCATTTTGAACAGTTTTCATACAGTTTTTGAATTAATTGCCTTCTTCTTCAGACTCTTTTCAGCTTTCAAATGGAGGTCACTGACCCCAGCAGCCAAAAATCTATTGCTCTGTGAGGCTGCAATTTTATTGTTATTTATTCTTTTTATAACTTATCTTTCTATTCAGACCCTCTCCTATTCATATTCCAGTTGCTAAGGTAAATTGGATCATAGCAACCAGATAACAGCTAAAATTCCAAACTGGAGAGTTGCTGAACGAATTCCAAAAAAAAATGAAGATCAATTGCAAATAGTCTCAGAATATCACTCACTACACGTTGTACTAAAAGTTAACACAAAGGTGAATAAAGGTGTTTTTCAGTGAAATTACTGAAAAATCCCTTATCTGGAAAACCCCTTGGTTTCAGTGAGCTAAAATTACTGCAAATATTCAGGCACAGTTACATTTTATTCCATGGACTTTACAGCAGAGGTATAAAGAAATTAGGAACACGACTTCACTCTTTAGAACCATGTAATTTCATCAAGTTACCAAGTTTTATAGTGTAGCGCTCACGGAGCAACAGATCCTTCATCCCTCGCTCAGGAATTTGTGACGTTTAGGAGATAGTGTCCATATTGCTGCCTTCTTCCCGCCCGTCTGTATGCAGCATCGCTAAGCTCAGGTGAGTGAAGCGGAACCAACACATTTTCTTGGGTGCAAAAACCATGAAGCTCTGCATGTCTTTTTTTCCACAATGCTCTGCATTTCTAAATCGCCCCGAGGAGGGGGAGGGCTGTGTGAAAAACTCTTGATCTGATTTATCAATCTAGTGGGAAATTCTGGCAACTGTGGGCAGGGACAGGCCAAGCCGACAGGGTGCCCTAGGCAACCCGATTGCTACCTCGCTTCTGCACCTTCCCCCTCCGTGTGTGCACGCATGTGCAATGCTGTTACAGTAGGGGGAACTCATTGGCACACAATGACAAGGGAGAGCAGACTGGGGTAGGCAGGAGAGGTACCTGTCTGGTAGTGATGTGTGGGTCAAGAAAAACTCACCCCAACCCTAACCCCCCCGCTACCAACCCAAAACCTACTGGGAAGGTTGGTCTTTACCCGCCCGACCCTTGTTCCGGCCCTGGCTGTGGGCCATTAGTTTGGGACACTGGATGGTTACTTTAGGTTTACTTCCTGTTATGTTAAATGTACACTGCTTTAACCTGTAGCTGTAGTAGGAGTCATACTCAGGGATAGTTTTATATATATATACAGGTGCTCAGGTGGTGGCTTTGAGGCACCCCAGCGGCACCATGTCTCCACTGGAAGAGGGTGACCCTAGAAAGGAGCTTTCAGTCGTTCACACCCACCCTAAATAAACCCCTCATTGTCGCAGCGTTGGAGGAAAATGCTTTCTGTTGATTTAATTCTAAATATTGAAAGCAAGGCTAGGCGTGTGGCAGTCAGACGGGAGCAAGTACCCATTTTATGTTCCCCTGATTGTGAATTAGATTTACTCACTATAAAAGTTAATTTAGTAAAAGTTGCAGCATCTGCTCTTTCTAATTTTCAGTGTGATTTATTATGTGTTGTTTTGTTCCCATCCTACTAATCCCATGAGTTACCAAAAGCAGCCAGTCAGATGTTTGCTTTCATTTTCTAACTTGTGGCAAGCAGAGTGTACAAATAATATTGCTGATTGGTTACTATTGGCAACTACATTGTTCAACTTAGCATCAGTGTTAGTTAATGAGCCATAACCAGCAGCAATGAGCGAATCTGTCTATTGGCATTTTTTTTTTATGGTTGCTTTTTAAGTGCAAAATACATTGGTGTTTATGGCTGTTTTGTTGCCATGGTTTTTTTTTCACTGCGAAAAGTTTCACAAAGGACCTGGTTTCATAGTAAAACTGGTTTTGCAAAAATATTCGCCGAATATATTTTACCAAGAATCCATAACTGGCACAAAATGTCCCTATCAATATTAACATGCTATAATGCAAAATGAAGGTAGAGATTTATTAACATTCGAGTTTGATTTTTCTTAATGATTCAAGGTTTTTTGCACTAAAAAAAAAACTTAAACTCAAATTAAAAACTCTAATGTCTGGTATTTATTAAGTGGAAAAAACCCGAAAACTTGAATGTAAAACGTTGCCTGCTAAAAGCTTGGGAGTTTCTATAGAAGGCAACGGGAGTTGTCCCAGGCAGAGTCAAGCCGTATTTTCAATTCGAGATATTCTAGTTTTCAAGTTCTTTGGAAACTCATTTTGGCTTTGAATGAGTTTTCCTCATTAATAAATAAGTGAGCATTCAATGTGCGAGTTTATTTGACTTAGAAAAACAAACTGGAACTCAAAAATTGATACATAAGCCCCTAAGTGATCTCCTTGATGTGTTGTGTTCTGGGCTGATTGCTCCCATTACCCATTGACTTTGCTGGTCTCTGTACCCCTTTTCACACCTACAATTCTCCCCCACACTGGCTGCTCTCCCAGTCTGCCAAGATCTGTGCATCTTTGCATCTACCCTGAGTACTAACGACTACTGACTTGGGAATTTAATTTTGTCAGTCATGGAAGTCGCATAAAATCTGTTTCTACTGGATGTGCAACTGGTCTTGGTCTCAGCCAAGCATCCACTGGGGAAGAAAACAACACATGTTGGGTGAGCGATTTCTGTACACGGCCAGCCTGATTGGCCCAGGACCTACACCCTTCATGTACTGCACGTAAGGCATCTGCAACTCCCGCCTATCCCTAGTCCTGATCCTGCTCCTGTATTCAAGGTTCCAAGTACCAACTTGGCATTCTGATCAGGGTCAGACTGAGCCAGTAGAACAATGGAAAAAAACCCGGTCTACCCTGACCCGATCCCTACCTGTTGCTCCCCTGTTGCCGCAGCCCTCCTACCCCCAATGGCACAGAACAAAGTATAATGTATACATGCGGGGGGAGGGAGGGGCTGGAGGTGGGTGAGCAGGCTGGGGGGGCCATGAGGGTTGTGGGGTCCCTGGGGTAGCAGCCCTGCTGGTCTTCCCACACCTCAGGCGCCATTTCTGATCTCTGTTATCATTCCTTCATGATAATAATATTGGCTGGACTGCAACCCTATCGCTATTTTATAAAAGCAGCATAGGCCATTCATTAATTGCTTGCAACTATGTGTTCTTGTCAATGAGGGCGATACCCAGTAATTTAGCTGAGGTGCTCAGTGCAGGGTGCTGGCATATAAAGATGAAGAAATGAAGGAAATGAGGTCACTGCCCTCCAAGACATAAGTTTAAAAAGTAGATCTTTATTGCAGCATCAGATGTTTCCGCCCTCAATCATAGTTGCCCTGTGTCACCAGCCAATTGCCAGCCATTAACTGCCATCTTTCTTGATGTTGGTAATGACTTAAAGGAACAGTAACACCAAAAAATGAAAGTATGTTGTCCTGCACTGGTAAAACTAGTTTGTTTTCTACAGAAACCCTACTATAGTTTATATATAATAAGCTGCTGTGTAGCCCCGGGGGCAGCCGTTTAAGCTGGAAAAAAGGAGAAAAGGCCCAGGGTACATAGCAGATAACAGATAAGCTTTGTAGAATATCATGGGGATTAATCTGTTATCTGCTAAGTAACCTGTGCCTTTTCTTCTTTGAATGGCTGCCCCCGGGGCTACACAGCAGTGTTGTTTATATAAACCAGGGATCCCCAACTTTTTTTTATCTGTGAGCCACACTCCAATGTAGAAAGAGTTGGGGAGCAACACAAGCATGAAAAATGTACCTGGGGGTGCCAAATAAGGGCTGCATTTGGTTATTTGGTAGCCCCTATGTGGACTGACAGCCTACATGAGTTTCTTCTTGACAGTATACCTGGTATTTATGAAACCAAAACATGCCTCCAAAGAATACAAAAATAACTACCTGCTTTGAGGCCACTGGGAGCAACATCCAAGGAGTTGGGGAGCAACATGTTGCTCACGAGCCACTGGTTGAGGATCACTAATATAAACTATAGTAGTCTTTCAGAGGCAAACACACCAGTTGCACCAGTGCAGGGCAACAGTACATTATATTGTATATACTTTTATACACTTTCAGTTTTTGGTGTTACTGTTCCTTTAGGTACAACTCCTACACCATTAGCAAACATGGGGGGTAATTGTTGTGCCTGTGTTCTGCTATCATTTCTCCTGCCAGCGTCTACAAAACTTTGTGCTGACCTCTAGTAGCTGCAGTTAAACTGGAATGTTGAGGGAAAATGATGTATTGTGGGGGAAACAACTTAATAAGTTGCTGAAAAATTAAAGTAGTTTTTTTTTTTTTCTTTTGCCCCTATTTCTAAGTGAGCCCAATGTTAGAATCCATGTAACCTACTCCCCATGTCTCCCCCCATGTTTGCACCCTCCCTTCCCTAATAATTTTGTGTTGGAGGCACCTACTGTACCCCATCTCTAGCATAAACAGAAAAACTCCACTGAGGGATAAGAATGACAGGCCGGATTGCCAGAAGAGAACCATAGCACCCTATTTGCATGCATAGTTACATAGTTCAGTTGGACTGAAAGATACTCACATACATAAACCCTATATACCAACATTAATACTAATTAGTATCACAATGGACATTATGGCCTTGGATATTGTGCTTGAGCCAATATTCCTTAATTTTATCATTAATTTTCTGTGCTTTACTGTATCAATGGGGTATCTATTGGGCCATTCTTTCAAATGCAAATGTGCTCCTCTCAATGCTCATTTAAAAAGTATTTGTATCTGGCTGCGCTCTGCACATCGCACCAGAACGCCCAACAACACTCCATACCTGGCGCTGCCTTCGTGCCTAAACCCTACCCTCCCTTCAGGAATACAGCGCTGCCTAATAGAAACCACCAATTGTGCCTGTATGTTACCCAACCACTTAGTCTGTAAGCTGTACAGGGCAGGGACAGGGGCGGGCCAACCTGACCAGGCACCTAGGCAACCCGGTCAGCCACCTCATCCCGCCCCCCCCATGCATTGGCGCACATGCGCAATCCGGGGGGGTGCGTTGCGGTGAGTCATTGCCCCCACCACTAATGACAAGCGGCGGGGGCAATGGCAAAGAAGGAGGACTATGGGTAGGCAGGAGAGGTTCCTGCCTGGTGCCCCCTAATCGTTGCGCCCTAAGCAGCTGCCTCTTCTGCCTACCCCTAGTTCCGGCCCTGGGCAGGGACCTCCTTCCTACTGTGTCTCATACCACATGGCACTTATTCCCTGTGTATTTATACTTATTTATTGTATTAATTATAACACTTGTCCTCCCTGAGTATAATTTTGTATATTGTAAGATTGTACAGCACTGCGTACCCTTGTAGCGCTTTATAAATAAAGTTATACATACATACATACATACATACATACACCATACTCATGGGGCACATGAGCTTTCTGCTCTGTATATTGGAGCGCAGTTCAGAGAAGTCGGCCCATTTTTGCACCCTGCTCTGCCTGTGTAAGAACCCCATGTGTCTTGTGAAATTCTTGTCAAATTCTTTTTCTATAGATAACCTTTACAAAAGGGCACAGAACAAGGTGTGACCCAGGCACTTAACTGACTCACTTGGAACCCTTCCACTCTAATTACAGCAATATTAACGAGGCCAACAGCAGCATTAGTGCTCTAAGGTATGGTGTTAAACACAGCAGTATATCAGAGCATACATAATAAAATCTCTGTTCTTCCTTTATAATAATCATTAAAGGATATGGCTTGCAATAAATATAAATATGGGCAGTATAACTATAAATATATACATATAACTGCACCCTGAAGTAAAATAAAGTTAAAAGCACATTGGAGCACAGACATGGAGTGCTGGTTCATTTTTTAAATACAAGCCAGAGTGTGGACTCTTCATTATACATATATATATATATATATATATATATATATATACACACAGGTATCGGGCCCCTTATCTGGAATTATTACCATTATCCAGAAAGTTCATCTCCCATAGACTCCATTGTAATCAAATAATTCACATTTTAAAAATTATTTCCTTTTTCTCTGTAATAATAAAACAGTACCTGTACTTGATCCCAACTAAGATATAATTACCCCTTATTGGGGGCAGAACAGCCCTATTGGGTTTATTTCATGGTTAAATGATTCCCTTTTCTCTGTAATAATAAAACAGTACCTGTACTTGATCCCAACTAAGATATAATTACCCCTTATTGGGGCAGAACAGCCCTATTGGGTTTATTTCATGGTTAAATGATTCCCTTTTCTCTGTAATAATAAAACAGTACCTGTACTTGATCCCAACTAAGATATAATTACCCCTTATTGGGGCAGAACAGCCCTATTGGGTTTATTTCATGGTTAAATGATTCCCTTTTCTCTGTAATAATAAAACAGTACCTGTACTTGATCCCAACTAAGATATAATTACCCCTTATTGGGGGCAGAACAGCCCTATTGGGTTTATTTAATGGTTAAATGATTCCCTTTTCTCTGTAATAATAAAACAGTACCTGTACTTGATCCCAACTAAGATATAATTATTCCTTAATTGAGCCAAAACAATCCTATTGGGTTTAGTTAATGTTTAAATACTTTTTTATTTTGTAGACTAAAGGTGGCCACACACGTGGCGATTTTCGATCGTTGCAATCCGCCACTATCGTTCAGGGCTGAAATGGCAGATAAGGAGGTAGAAACAATAGGATTTCTACCTCCTTCTGCCGATTCAGCCCTGAAGGCAGATTTTGCTTAGGCGCCTTCTATGGCGCCCGATCAAAATCTTTGAACCTGCCCGATCGTATGATATTATCGGTGCGTGTGAATTACGGAAAGACCCCTTATCCGGAAAAGGGAAAAGCCCAGGTGCCGAGCATTCTGGATAACAGGTCCCATACCTGTGTATGATATATATATATATATATATAAAGTCCCATCAGGTCGGCTCTCACGAATATTAAAAATCCCATGTCTGGGTGCAGTCCTTGGTTTGTTGTATAGATACTTGAAGGAAAGACGGGCCACTCCACACAGGACTTATAACAAACAGAAATTATTTATTGAAGCAAATAACAGAAACAGTCTCTGTCAAAAAAGTCCTGTGGAGCGGCCCGTCTTTCCTTCAAGTATATATATATATATATATATATATATATATATATATATATATACACACACAGATCAGATTGCCAATGAGGAAATAAGCAACACCAAGACAACAGCCTGAAGCCTATAACCCAATTAAACCACTTTTCTTGTCCAGGAAACACTACAAAAAGCATTCCTGCAAACAACATACCTTCAGATTCTTACCTGCACTGTAATTGCAAATAATCAAATTCTCACGCAAGTTTTCATGGGTTTTTGTTTTCTGCTGCGTTTCAGTTTGGGATCCCATTTGGGACATTGCACTTTAGGATTTAAGAAGGATGGAGACTGTTAAACAAAATCAAACCTCGACTTTTACTTTCCTGCATTTACCACCACTTTTTTTGTGGTGCCGCCAATGTATAATACAGTTACCTTGCACCTCCTTTATCCATGCACAAATTACTTTAGGTTGTGTGGTCCTGCAAATGATGGCTCATAGTGTAACATTAATGCTGCCCTGCTTGAATACTTGAAGTTTAAAGCAATACTGTCACAGGAAAACATGTTTTTTTCAAAACCCATCACTTAATAGAGCTTCTCCAGCAGAATCCTGCATTGTAATCTGTTTTCCAAAAACACAAACAGATTTTTTTTATATTTCATTTTAAAATATCACATGGGGCCCTATTCTTCATTTCCCAGGGTGCCCCAGCCATGTGGCTCTGATAAACTTCAGTCACACTTTACTGCTGAGCTGCAAGTTGGAGTGATATCCCCCCCCTCCCCTCCCAGCAGCCGATCAGCAGAACAATGGGAAGGGAGCAAGATAACAGCTCCCAGTAGGTATCAGAATAGCACTCAATAGTATGAAAGTCCGGCTTGGGACTCCTCCAGTTACATGGGAGTAGGAGAAACAATAGGTTACCTGAAAGCAGTTCTAATGTGTAGCGCTGGCTCCTTCTGAAAACTCAGACTCAGGCACAAGGCACTGAGATGGCGCCTACACACCAATGTTACAGCTAAAAAAAAAATACATTTGTTGGTTCAAGAATAAAATGTTAAATGGTAGAGTGAATTATTTGCTATGTAACAGTGTAATTTAGAAATAAAAAATATACCATAAAAATCATGATAGAATCTCTTTCATTTTACATGTTTCCTAGATGTTTCTGGACCCCTGAATATAGCTAAGGCTATTTGTGTCAGATAGAAAATTGCGGTTAACGATTAATTGCTGTTAATTGTGCTTACCTTTTTCTGCCCCCGAGGGGGTCCAGGGGGGCTATATGACTAGTGCAGAGAGTGCAATTATGCCATCTACACTAGCAGAGCTCTTAAAGTTACCAGGAGTGGCTTTTTGCCCTCTCCCCTGGTAACTCTGGGGGCGATGCCTACATATATTTTTATAGAGACTTACATTGCTTGGGGGTATAGTTTTCCTTTAAGATAGATGGAAAAAAGGTTTAATCTATGGTGTCAATATCTCTTTAAAAGTGCTAAGTGACTACCAGGGTCTGGACATATCGAAGATTTATACTCCTGTGGATCACTGCGCTGGCTTTGAGGAGGACAGTGTGACTTAGGGCTATACAATAGACATCAGACAATCTAAGGGCAAGAATTATGCAAACAGGAATGTTCAACCATCAATTTATAATCAGATGACGGGACAAAGATCCAGCACCCCTGATGTGAATGCTAATAATATAACTTACCATTGTTATACAATATATGTATTTTGTTCTTTTCATTACATATTTATACCTCTGGTAGTGGATGCCCAGCACAAATTTTCATTATGAATTATGTAGGACTGTAAAAGTCATAAGATGTTAATAGATACATGTAATAAAGTTTGATTGTAGCCTCAGCAATACCAATTAGATGTTGGCTTTAAAACAGCTAAGCAGTAAACACCACTTGCTGATTGGTTGCTATGGGTTACTAGACCTGTTACTCCTGTTATTATAATAGCCCCCTGAGGATTCCAGCTTGATACTGCAGAGTGGAAAGGATTAATTGGAATCCAAATTCAGAAGTAAGCCAGATCCTAGATTTTTTTGAATTCCTACTCCTGTCTATTCCATTATATGCCCTTCCCCAAGAAATGAATGATGACTTCAGGTAGAGCAAGTCACTATAAATACAATTAAATAAATTAAATAAATACAAGTGGACCCAGTACAAAACTTGGTGGGACCCCACAAGGTTTGCCTAGGTACAGTAACCCATAGCAACCACTGACATGTCTGTTTTAAAACAGGGGATTAGTAAATGCTACCTGCTGATTGGTTGCTATAAGTGATCATAACTGCAGTAAACGTTGTTCCTTATATTACATAAGCCCCTCAGAACGCTACTCCAAGTAGAAAATGTACCACTGACAACCACCATTGGTACCAGTCTGCACCCTCTGTTCCAATTCCAAAGGCTTTTCTGTTTGCACTGTGTGTACAATTACACAATGTAGGGTTGGCAGGGGAAATATAGTGATTTATCTGTGCTTATAATAGGCAGCAACTTATTTTGATATCTGGGGTAAAGTGTAGAGCATTGAAGACTTAATCGGGGCCCTAGTGTTTCTATGCTCTTTATAGAACAACATGGCAGCTTGTTTTGGCTGTGTGGCCACCTTAACTGTAAGTGTCATTCTTATTTCTAAGGTAAAGTAGTGGGGACTAGTTTACAAACGTAAGTGGTACATTTCTCAACTGTTACCCACAGCAACCAATCAGATGCTCACTTTTCAGTTGCCCGGTCAAAACTCATTTTTGATTGGTCACTATGGGTATGATTTGGCCCTTATCTTAGTATGTTTAGTAGCTACATTTGTGGCTATTTAAATAGCTCTTTATTATTAAAGTTCTACCAAATGTGGGTTGTTTTAAAGGGTGAGAGTGGGGTTGCCACATGGCTGCCATTGCGTACCTGGAGATATAGAGCTGGAGTAAGGGATTCTGTATATTTAAGGTTACCAATTGCCCAGCTTTACTTTACCTAGAAATATGGATCTAGTCAGGGGCAAGCAGTGGCATACCATATGGCAGATCAGTGTTGTGTGTCTTATTCCAAGGTGCAGAGTAGCGATGTTCTTGTTCTTGGCTTGGGGCAATGGGAAATGATCCCCTGAGTCCCAGAGTTAAAGGGGTCATTCACTTTCAGGTTACCTTTAGTATGTTATAGAATGGCCTAATCTTAGCAAGTTTTCAATTGGTCTTCATTTTTTAGCTATAGTTTTTTAATTATTTGCTTTCCTCTTTTGACTCTTTCCAGCTTTCAATCAGCAGCCCCAGCAGCCCAAAAAACTATTGCTCTCTAAGGCCACAACATTATTGTTACTTTTTATTAATTATCTTTCTATTTAGGCCCTCCTCCATTCATATTCCTGTCTCTCTTTCAAATCACAGCCTGGTTGTTAGGTTAAATTGCACCCTAGCAACTAGATAGCTGCCAAACTTCCAAACTGGAGAGCTGCTGAATAAAAAGCAAACAACCCCTTTAATACCTGTGATTTTTAGGTGTGGATAAGGGACCAGTTTTGGGCTCTGAGTACCAAAATATTAACCCATGTTTATTAAGGGGCAAGACCACAATGAATTGAGCATTAACTAAAGCAGATCATTTGTAATTACCAACCTTTTGGCAACAGACACATTAAAAATCATTAATAAACTCAAAACTGTGTAAGTCAAAGGAAAGTCATTTCCCGTATGATATTGTGGATAATAAGTAACAAGGGGAACAACTGTACTTATTGCTACATTACCTCCACCACTGATCCAAATGTAACCATCAGCCTCTACAGCCATAAAAGGTAACGGAATCTCTGCCCTAAAGAGCTAACAGTCTGTGTGGGTAGTACATGACTTACAGCACATGTATGTAAGAAATATTCTCTGCACCACCTAACTACTCATTACCCACGACAGAGAAAAGAAAAGAGAAACAAAATGGATACACTGACATCCCAAATATATTTCACAAAAACATTTTTGTGGGAAAAAAAACCCATAGAGGAGCTACAATGTCACAAAATCCATAAAGGAATAAATTGTGTAGAGAAATCACACATATGTATATATTGGCTCATAGATGTGGGGAAGATCGTGTAATCATACACTTGTGAAACGATTTTCAACAACATTTAATATTAACCCCTGCTTAGCAGTCCAACAAACCACCCATTAGTTTTAGGATGTGATTATGTCTGATCTAAAAGGGTAAATACTGGTTTAGTGACTACAATTCTAGGTTGCTTAATTATAGAGAGATTCACAGTGTAAACCCTGTCTCAGTGAGTCAGCCCCAAGAAGGTGCCCACAGTTTCACACTTTGATCACATAACACCCAAAACGGACTAAGGTTTTGTGTCTCTATTTTCTTTCACTGAATATAATGTGAAGTCGGTTCACAAGTGTATAACTACACCATCTTCCCCACATCTAAGAGCCAAAATATACATGGATTTATGGATTGTGCCACATTGTAGCTCCTCTATGGGTTTCTTTTTCCAAAAAAAGTTTTCATTTTCAACAGCAAAGGGCCTATTTACTAAACAATTTTGAGATCATTTTGTGTTATTTGTAACTTCTAGAACATTTCGGAATGTGTGCGAAAAGTTTGCTTAAATTCCACGAGTTTTTTGTGGTTTTCGTTAAACTTCCACAGAAAATCGTACTTTGCGCAAAGAATACAAACATTTTGGAATTCGCTAACAACTTGGTTAAACTTTCCTCGGGACTATCTTTTCGCCAGGTTTGATCTGTCGAGAACTATTCAGTTCTATGGAAGGCTTCCAAAGCCAGACAGGTTTTTGTGGCTTAACAAACTTTTCAGCACGAAAATATTGTGACTTTCGGCACACAATTGCGATATTTTCGTACGAACGATAAAAGCATTTTTCGTGACATTTTAGAACTTCAGAAATTATCATGGTTACTCCGAATTTATACCATATGAAGTCTAGAAAAATATCGGATCGTAGTAAATGTGCTGAGGAGGGGGAATTTTTTTTATTTAAGCTTTTTTTTAATATATAGGAAGCTGGGGGCCACCACCCTAATGCTGCCATCTTAGGCAGAGGTCCCCAGGTAATAATAACAAAGGTTGTTGATCAGAAAACCCTGCACTATATTGATGAGCCCCAAGAATGGCGAAACCAGTCTGTAGTTGGGAATCTGATCAGCTTTTATCCTGACTTTTGCTTTAAATATGGCACGAGTGATCCTTTTGCAGAAGGAAATAAGTTAAAGAGCCCACAAATAAAACATTAATTAGTGGGTTATGTAAGAACATGGTTTGTACAAGGTTTATATTTGCCCCTCCCAGTTGGTAATATTTCCCAATCACCATCCCAAACAACTTAGCGGATGTTTTAAGTTACTAGACACAGTGCAAAAGTTTGTGAATTGTATTAATTTACCTTTACATTAAAAGAAAAAATAAAAACAAATAATAAAGAGATTTTGGGAAACATATTTAATAAATGCCCTGTAAAATAAACATTGGTTCATCTGGCTGAACAAACATGGCCATTAGCCCGAACAACATGAACCACTGACACCGATACTAGAACATAAATAGAGCACAATGAAAAACCAGTTGGATTTTAACAGATTAACTCCTTCAGTCTCAGACAGTTTTCCCCCATATTGAAAAATAATATGTAGGGCACTTCTGGTGGGGATACGAAAATCAACTCCCTATGCAAAGTATGATTAGTAAATAAATAAATCACTGTACAACCCGCAGGACCCGTTTTCCTTCACCTTTGCTGGGTTTACAACTGACAAGAACAATTGTCTAGATGTTGTCAAACTACAATTCCCAGCCCCTTGGTTTGACAATATCTAGATGCCAACCCGCTGCCCGTTTCTAGTATAAAGCAGGTCTCCCAGCATGCTCTGCCAAGAGGAGGGCATACCTGGAAGCCTATCATCAACCTTTATATTCATAAGAATTGACACACTGTTTAACCCTACTATAAACCTAATATAGTATTAAAAAAAAATCAACAGTCTGTTAAAACCACATACCAGCTCAATTTCATAGAAATTTAATTCACTTATATTTATCAGCACTTAGCTGTAAATTCCTTCATTGCAGCCAAGTGCACTTGCATACACAGTAGACCTTCCATTTTACATTTTTCATGGGACCAGAAAAAATGTGGTAAAATCCAGGAAAATGTAAAATCAGGGACATGTGGAACCACAGAAAAACGTATAAATAAACATAAAATGAGCAGAAACTTAAAATCAGGGTTTGTAAAATTGAGGTTTCATTGTGTATGTTATACAGTATCTAGTAGAATTAAGTCTAAAACAACGGGACTTTTCCTTGAAAACTTTCACCACTCATCTGAGTGGCATTTAAACCCCTGAGGGTAGTACAGTCACAGGCATCCAATCACAATGGTTCCATTGAACTTATTCAGTTAGGGGTTGGCTGAAACGGACAGGTGTAAGAAGGAATGACACTTGCAGCCATGTACTCTGAAAGAGTAACACCTGCATCAATGAGAATCACGGTACCACTGTGACTGGATCATACCCTCTTACACCTGAGTAAATAAGTTCAATGGAACCATTGTGATTGGATGTCTCTGACTGTACTTCCCTCAAGGGTTTAAATGCCGGGGAATTTCCTACCGCTCATTTGAACTGAAGAAGCCACTCTGATGAGTGGTGTAAAGTTTTCAAGAAAAACTCAAAAAAGTCCAGTTGTTTTGGACTTAATTCTACTAGATATTGTATATCATGACCTGGATACCGGAGTATCTTCATAGACTGTGTATGCTCTGTTGCAATGCCTTTGCAAGGACTGACAAACCAAGATGCAGGGGTATAACAATGGGGAATCAGACCATGTGACCACTGGGGGGGGGGCACAGAGAGTGCCTGACTCATGTTCAGTTTCAATATAAGCTACAGTGTCGGACTGGCCCACCAGGATACCAGGAAACTTCCGGTGGGCCCAGGTGTAAGTGGACCCTCTGAATGGGAACAAAGAGGAGAAATAGATATTAGAATAGATGCTAGCGTGTAAATAAAAGAGACTAGGAGAATAAAGAGGTTGTGTGTAAAGAAGGAGGGAAAAATAGTTTGCAAAGCGGGCCTAGGGTCTAAGGTTTTCTGGTGGGATGCTGGGGTCCCAGTCCGACACTAGACAGATGGGAAAGGACAAAGGGGTGACATAGCCATATAAGCTGCTGGTTGCGGTATGCCATGAACATTTTTTTTACAAATACTTATAAAACTTGTAAATAAGCAACAACAATAATAATCAAGAAACAATTTTGACACAATTAAAATAAGACCTCACCAGTTCCATTATTCAACAGGCCCTATATACAGGACCAATCTGTGGCATCTTACAGCTGCCCCCTGGCCAGTCTGGGTGTAAATATTTCAATATAAATCAAATTTGGCATTTTTTCCGGGGCAGCATGTTACAGCACAGCTGAACTGGCACTTGCCTCTATTGACATTGGGAGTGTACAGCTAACAAGGTGGCTTTTCTCTTCATCTTTTGTTTTTGACATGCACATAATTTCCCAAGCCCTGCCTATTCTTCCAGTCATTCCCTGGTGTCACCCAGGGCTCGGGCAATATAAGGCTCTTGACTCGTGCACCTTAACCCTTTGGCCCTGCCTTGCTTCTTAGCACCCGACCAATACTGGCACATTTCTATCAAATAGTAGTAGTATTGGGTACTATGGCCTTATTGTGGTCCTGCAGGAAAATCATTTTATGGCCCCTTAAAACTCACAGAAGATATTCTGCTTTGTAAACACAGACATTGCAGATCAGTTGCCTTCTACAGCCCTGGGCCCCCAGCAGTCAGAATGCAAAGCAAAGTCAAAGAAACAAAAGGCATGGTAGATTTAAAAGAACATCACTTCAAAAATGCTGTATATTTTAAAGAGGACCTGTCACCCTAAGATATAATTCCAAGTACTTTTCTATTGTGTTTGTCAAGCAAAATAAACTTTACTAACACTATATAATTGTTTTAAAGTCTTGTTTGTCTTGGAATTCCCATTCACCACCATTTTGTGAAAAAAAGCTTTGTATTAACCCAAAATCTTGTTTCTGTGCCAGAATGAGGGACCTGTTGCCCATTCCCTTGCCTAACATACACAGTTACACACCATGAGGAGAGTGGGGGAATGAGAGGAGTGCAGTGGCATCTAGGATCTGAAGGCTGGAAAGTGAAAGTGATTGCCTGCCCTGCCTCTATGCCTAAGGCCCAGGGCATAGAGGCAATATATGATTGACAGCTGGGATATATAATACCTTTATAATAGGAATCAGTGTTTAGATTAAAAAAAAAATATTTGGATTTCATATTAAATTTGCAAATGACTTCATTTTGGGTGACAAGTCCCCTTTAAACTGCAGAACTACTGTGCAATATTTTACTGTGCAAATCTTTAAATCATGTTAGAGATGTAACATCTTATGGTGATATATATATATATATATATATATATATATGAACAATGCACGTGGACCATATGCTCTTAAAGTCTTGCTTTATAGCAAATGCTATGGCAATATGGCACAGTCGTGGCTGCTCTTTCTATGCTTCCTGTGCTCTCCGTCATAGTGGTTTTAATATATCAGTTTGTTAAACTGCATGTTACCCCTTTCGTACTTGCACCCACATAGCAGTATCAGGAATGTAATGTGCTAAACTAGAACAGTGACTCTGAGACTGAGACATCTGTACTTAAGGCTATAATTAATATGCAATAGTTCTGTAATGATTCCAGTTGAAAGATTACTTAATTCCAGTCCTCTATGAAGCATTGTTGGCAGCATTGCCCCGAAGCAAAGAGGTGCTGTCAATTTTTGCTTCAGGAGGAAGAAAACGTTATGAAACTGCACCTAAATGTGTTCACGTGGGAAAGAGTGTGGAGGTGCAATATGCAGGCACACAGCCCTTGGGGCATCTCTATATCAGCAGATTGAATGCACAATGTACCTGCAGCTAACTACCCACCCAGCCCCCCCACATTGTAAGGAAATCTCGGTCACTTCTGAACCAGAAGGCTTTGAATCCTATGCAGATTGAGCCCTAAATACACTGGCAATACAACTGCTACATTGGGAAGGGTTGACATGGCGCCTACACACCAATATTACAGCTAAAAAATACATTTGTTGGTTCAAAAATAACATTTTAAATGGCAGAGTGAATTATTTACTATGTAAACAGTGTTATTTAGAAATAAAAAAGTGCACTGTAAAAATCATGACAGTATCTGTTTAAATGATAGATGTAGAAGGGCAGGCAGATGCTCAGTAAAACCCTTGTACTGCTGGCCATGTAGTGCAATCAAGATAAAGGGGATTGCTGGAGTAAGAAGTAAGAAATGAGGTAGGGGGGTGCAGAAAGTGGCGCATAGGAGCCTAAGGGCTATGACACACGGAGCTACTTGTCATGGCTACAAAATACCCTGCCATAGAAAATAATGAGAATTGTCTCTGCTAAAACACACGTAGAGACAGTTATTAGTATTGTCTATTATGTAGCTGCGACAAGTAGCTGTGTGTGTTAAGCTATATTAGGAGAGCATGGGGAGATTGGGAAGCACTGGGAATATAAAGCAAGACCAGAAGACTGTACAAGGGTTCATACACTTACCTCTCTTATAAATATAAATATAGATAAAAAGCATTGTCCATATTTCTAAAGCCAGCCTCTAAGGCTAATGCCCCACAGAACGATTAGTCGCAGCAATAAATCTCTGCTCCCTCTGCGATTTATCTCTCCAAAATGCCTTTTCACCAGCACCAGCAATGTGAATCGCTGGTAGAAAGGCATACGCGTAGGAGGAAACTTTGCACGGCTTCAGAAAAATATATACAATTCTAGACATTAATCCCAGATGATGCATTGGCTGCAGGCTTTCTATCCAAATCCTACCTGAGCCATAGGGGCCCTGTGCAAATAGGAATTGTGGGGCCTAATCAAATTATTAAAAGGGTGGTTCACAGTTAACTTTTAGTATGTTATCGAATGGCCATTTCTAGGCAACGTTTCATATTCCAGTCTGTCATTCAAACCATTCCCTGGTTGCTAAGGTAATTTGAATCCTAGCAACCAGATGACGGCTAAAATTCCAAACTGAATAGTTGCTGAACAAAATGTGAAATAATTGAAAACCCGCAAGTGATAAAAAAATGAAAACCAACTGCAAAAGAAAAAATCAATTCAAAGGCAAACAACCCTATTAACGATACTACATATCTGTTTTCAAAAATGTAATAATGGGCTAAGGGAGCCACCTCTTAGATACAAGTGCTGGGCCAGTGAAAAGCAGTATTTAGTACTTTTCAGTATGGCAGTGGCCCATTGAAAAAAGGGGATTTTTGATGGCCTCTCTACAATGGCAGATGTACCCACTGTCACCTGTCACCCTCTATCTGTTATTGATTTACAATTCCCAGAAGCCATATTTAAGCTGGAGGCCCACCATGCTGGACTAGTACACCATATATTGTCAAGGAGAAATGCAAGGATTGCCGATAATCTCTCCCTCCGTACAGCAGACACTTTCTTTCTAACATACATAATAAGTGCAAAGGCTGCCTTCGTATCTCTAGGAACCTTACATGAGGTAACAATGGCTCTTTCACGGTAAGCTGGATGCATTTATCATCCTCAATGAACTGCAAGAATCAATTGGACGGTTTAGTTTGTGTCCTTCTTCCCAGTGAGGGGCGAGAGGTCTGCAGGAATCCCAATCCACTCAGGAAGAAAAGCAGCTTCGTACTTAAACACTTTTAGGAACGGGGAATCCGGCAAAACATATTTATCTAGGTAGACCGTTTCACCCCCTACCAAATATCCAGCCCAGACCCCAAAGGTTCCTATAGTCATAATCGTGTGGTTGCAATGGGCCAAAAGGGCAAAATCCCGTCCTGGGGAACCTTCGTGCCCATCTCCAGCAAAGTGAATATCCCCTCTTGAATTGTTCATATTCTCCTTGCACCAGTCCATGCCGTTGCTGGTTACTATAAACAAGGGGTTTTCATACTTTTGTCTGAAGTAGTCTGTAGCTTTATCCAAGTAGCCCTTGTCTGCAACCACCCCTTTCCATGTATTGGGCATTACATGCACATAGTCCCCTCTGCGGACATGAATCCCAACAAACGTAACATTTTCCCGATCTCCCCTGGCTTTATCGAGGTAGGCATAGGATTCTTCTTTAACGTAATCAAGGAATGTGAATTCCTCCAGGATCTCATTCTTTATGTGGTCGTAGAATGTAAATGAGCATGGGTAGCCACCTAATCTAACAAACTCCCCTTGTATATTAGCGTATTCTGGTGACATCCAATCGTGGAGCCAATAGTCTCTCCACCTTATACGACTTATAGCTTCGTCGTTAATTACAGGCAACTTGATTTTAAAAATTTTTGAGAGTTGATTATGCATGTTTTGGTTGATATAGGCCTGGTGGCCATTAAGCTTGGCAAGTGCATAGAGTGTTGCGTACTCCCCCATGAGGTTTCCCAGACGCCCCGCCGGACCTACAGTCCACATGCCAGTAAGTCGGGGGACAGTGACTGGCTTGGTGTCAGTGACATTTTGTAGTTCACTGCTTTGAATGAATCCTAAGAGTGATGCAACTTTGATATTGTTATAGTAAATGTAAGACATATTCCCAATGAAGATGACTACAACCAAGACCAAGATCCAAAACTTATGGGTTACCATCTTCTAGAACCTCCGTTGTGCTGTAAAACAGCAAAAGTAAAATCTGTAAAGTACCATGAAACGGATGTGCAGTTGTTAAATAACCAGGTGATATAATATATATACAAATAAAACTCCCTACACATTATTACTGGGGGCTTTATTCTGTTCATTCAAAAGGGAAACATTGCATGATATGATAGATATGTTAGGGGGTCCCATGGTCACATTATAACTTTTTAGACTCCACTGACAAAAAAAAGGAAATAAAATGTTGATGAAACTTTTTATAATTCAGTTACATTGTTTTACTTTTGCAAGTAAAATAATGCACTTAGGTCTGTTGTAAGCAATGGCAGATTCAGAAGAGCCCCAAAATAAATTTATCCAACCTATTACTTCAGTTATTGCTGAATTACAACTTTAAAACACCCAATAGGCTAATTACTTAACTATGATATCAAGTGTCTCTGTGACCATCTTGTCCTGATATAATTTCTAAAGGCTGTTAGTATTGTTACTACTATAGGCAACCTACTATTCTTCTATCCCACAGCCACAGTCCCTTCCCAGAGGCTATTATCCCCCCACTGCTACTATAGGCACCATCTCTCCCTACTATACCTGCTATCCCACAGCCCCAGTCCCTTCCCAGAGGCTATTATCCCCCCCTGCTACTATAGGCACCATCTCTCCCTACTATACCTGCTATCCCACAGCCCCAGTCCCTTCCCAGAGGCTATTATCCCCCCACTGCTACTATAGGCACCATCTCTCCCTACTATACCTGCTATCCCACAGCCACAGTCCCTTCCCAGAGGCTATTATCCCCCCACTGCTACTATAGGCACCATCTCTCCCTACTATCCCACAGCCACAGTCCCTTCCCAGAGGCTATTATCCCACTGCTACTATAGGCACCATCTCTCCCTACTATACCTGCTATCCCACAGCCACAGTCCCTTCCCAGAGGCTATTATCCCCCCACTGCTACTATAGGCACCATCTCTCCCTACTATACCTGCTATCCCACAGCCACAGTCCCTTCCCAGAGGCTATTATCCCCCCACTGCTACTATAGGCACCATCTCTCCCTACTATACCTGCTATCCCACAGCCACAGTCCCTTCCCAGAGGCTATTATCCCCCCACTGCTACTATAGCCACCATCTCTCCCTACTATACCTGCTGCCCACATGATGGCCACACCAACCATTTCGGTCTAAACTCCGGGAGCGCTTTTGATCAGATTTTGTGGGTCAAACTTGATCTGATCTTGCCTGCATCACGCACTGCCACACAACAGCATGACATTTTATAAGATCCTGAAAAATCTGATCTCCATAGGCTGTAATGTAATGTCGGATCAGATAAAGTCGGATGTTTTCTTGTGTTCATACTTTTACATCCAACAGTCAATGTATGTTAATGAGAAAAAAATAATCTTTCCGACACCATCAGACTTTATCTCGTTGGATGAAAATGGAGCATGTAACATTCCCTTCCAACTGGTGTGCCGTCTCGTGATGGCAAATCTTGTCGTTTACACATCAGATTGTTCTATCAGTCCCATTATATTTTGACTCATGTGACTACATCCAACTTGTCGGATGCGTTCTGCCGATCTGACAGCATCCGACAAAAGCGCTCATGGAGTTTAGCCCTAAAGCAAGCAGTGGAAGCTGCCAAGCACAATGGACTTACCTCGTTCACTTTCTATTCACAGCTGTGCTGCTTCCTTGAGGAGGTGCTCTCTCTGTATAAGGATTGCAGTAGCACAATTATGTGCTTAGCCTGAAGTGTAAACTGGGATTTGACTGCAGCACCTGTGCCATAGGCAGCTGTGTACCTGCCGGCTGCTTGTTGCTCAAAGGGAGAGGGAGTGACCTGAGAGAGGTACAGTAGGTAGGAAAGGAGAGGTTCCGAGGGGGGAGTGAGTAAAGGTGTGGCCGCTTGCTGCTCCAATAGCGATCTTCTGGCTTATAACAATTTATCAAAGAACAATACATTTCCACAAAAGCTTTGTGAGAACACAGAATAAAAGGTAGGACTAATAAAACAAAATGTATTCATGTTACACAAGGGCCTGCTTCTGTTTAGTTCAGGTAAATCTGGAATATTAGGTATAGCAAAAGATATTTAAGAACACATTAGCTCTTTTGTGCATTGCTGTTTTCCCTGTAGATTGTAGACCACATTTTTCTATATAAAAAAGGAACATTATTAATCTTAAAGGGGTGGTTCACCTTGAAAGGAAAACTATACCCCAGAATGAATACTTAACCAACAGATAGTTTATATTATGTTAAGTGGCCTATTAAAGAATCTCACCAAACTGCAATATATATATCAGTAAATATTGTCCTTTTACATCCTTTCCCTTGAGCCGCCATTTAGTGATGGGCTGTGTGTTCCCTCAGAGATCAGCTGACAGGAAATAATGCAGCTCTAACTTTAACAGGAAGTAGTGTGGGAGTAAAAGACAGAACCCTGCCCATTAATTGGCTGATGGGGCCTAGCATGTATGTGTGCCTTGGCTTGTTTGTGTGCACTTTGAATTCTATGATCCCAGGGGGGCGGCCCTTAATTCTTAATATGGCAATTTTCTATTTAGGATTACCCAATAGCACATACTACTAAAACAGTATAATTTTATGAAAATGGTTTATTTAGATGAAGTATATATCTGAGCTTGTTTATGCAGTATATTTTTATAGAGACCTACATTGTTTGTGGGCATAGTTTTCCTTTAAGTTAACTTTAAGTATGTTATAGAATGGTAAATTCTAAACAACTCTTAAATTGGTCTTCATTATTTATTTTGTATATTTTTTGAATTATGTGCCTTCTTTTTCTGACTCTTTCCAGCTTTCACATGGGGGTCACTGACCACAGCAACCAAAAAACTATTTCTCTGTGAGGCTACAATTATATTATTATTGTTACTTTTTTATTACTTGTCTTTCTATTCAGATCTCCTATTTATATTCCAGTCTCTCATTGCAACTTTACCTTAGCAACACCCTGGTTGCTAAGGTACTGTGGACCTTAGCAACCAGATAACGGCTGGAATGTCAAACTGGAGAGTTGTTGAACAAAAAGTAAAATAATTAAAAAATCACTAATAAAAAATGAAGACCAATTGTAAACTGTCCCAGAACATCACTTTCTACATCATACCCCTTTAATGTACAAAATTCACAAGTTTGCTTCTTTCAGTATCACTGCAATCACACAAGACCTGTAAAAATTAACTAATGCTTGGTTGCCATAGGTTACTAGACCTACAACAAACTTTGCACCTTTCTCTACACCCCATATCCAAACAAAATCTTGGCAAGAGGGAAAACTATAGTGGGTTCCCAATAGAACTGAGGATAGCAGGTTACTTATCTATATCCAGACAAGCTTTACTGGTTATACCTGTCAGCATTTTAGCTTTGGCAAATGTTTCATGATCTGTAATGGGGATCCATGGTCACGCCAGTGAGTTAGCTTTGCCATTATTTAGCATGAGGGAGTGGTCACCGGTCACGGTTTGAGCCAAGGGCTAGAGGTGGCTGTACAGGATACACAGAGATCTGTTAGCCATAAAAGCAAGATGAAAGTTTTGGATGACTGATCTCTAAAGCCTTTTTATAACCAGAATCTCATTTAAATGTCCAAGTTCATAACGAGGCTTCGCTCATTGGATATGTTAGTGCATTTAGTGTTTAAAGGCTGGAGCAGAGATGTGCACAAAGGTTCCACAGGGATATCTCTATTTTTCTCTATTTAAAGATATAGTTTACCTTTCATTTTTAAAGTGGGCAAAACCTGATAGTGTTAATGGGTGTGGCTTATTACAACAGTGGGTGGGGCTTTAGTTTTTAGATTTTAGTATGTCATGCAACGTGTAGTGCACATGGCATATCTCCACTTTTTACAACCCAGTGGAAGAACTGGTGTGAATTGGTGTCATGTTTAACTGTATACAATAAATACACACTTTTGGATTTGCAAGTGGATACACACATTCCTTTTCTTTTTCCATGGTATACTGATGGGAAGGTACCACTTGTGCCCCATTCTTTCCTTTTTGGTACATAGGCACCCCTCTGCTTGTCCCCATGTAAAGTTAGGTGTGAATAAGCACTAAGAGGCACACTTCTACAGGGGCAGTCATAAATGAGCCCTATAATATTTAATATATAATTAATTATAAGACTCATTGAAAATTATGTAATAAAGGGCACTACCTTTGCCCAGTGAATTCACTGGTCACCTGTTTAAAAGCAAATATCTTGTTGGTTGCTATGGGTTACTGCAACTGGGCAAACTTAGTGCCTTTTATTACATATGGGGGATAGTGTATGTATGTTGTTGTAAATACACAGTAGGAAGGTTGCAGAAACTTTGTTTCATGGTTAAACATTCTGGCACAAAACTAGACCATTAAACCAGAAGATGGTGCAGTTTACCAGTCCAGTTTTGTGCCTAACTGTGTGGTAGTAAACATGGCTTGCCAACGCAGACTTGGGGTACACCTCCACCTTCATAGTCATCTTTAAAGTTACCCAAGAGAGATACCTAGACTTATGTGCTGCCTCATAAACATGACTTGGGCAGGGCCAAATACCTGCCCTCCTTTTGCCCCAAACTACTGGCCTAGAAATAATAACCACTTACAGCTTGTCCTTCGTTGGAAATTATATTGGCCACAGCTTTATTACATGACATAAGCAATTAAATACATTATCATAAATATAAATAACAAGTAAATAACAACAGTGTTACCAAGTATATTAACAAATATTAAACTGTAATACTTCAAGCTCTAAAGACCCTGGCAATGGACCAAACTAAGTGCATAACAACTCCATTGCCAGGGACCCGCTGGCCGGCTGTGACAACGGGCCATCCTCCCTCAACTCTTGCTTCACCATATCCTCAAAACACTCACCTTCTTGGGTCAACTTAACCTGTATCATATTACCCAGGCCACAGTTGTGACAACTAACACAAAGGGTAACAATGGGAGGGCGGGTGGGACTCCGTTTTCTCTTTCCAAAATGGATACCCTCCTTAACTGTGCCTGCTTCAAATACCATATGCTAAATAACTAAGTCCCAGCTATTAACAACTGTATGGCAGTTTGTCTTGTCTCATGGGCCCTTATTCAGCAATTACTGTATCGGGCTTCCCTTTCCATGGGTGGGGCTCCATATACATAAGGGCCGCAGGACAATTTCCCAGCTCTAACTAACACACTAACAGATTTATAACTGAATCCTATTATAATTTTATGAAGAGATTAGTTCTAGGCCTTCAGGGTTGGAGCTTCTGTCATTTTGCAGTCCTGCAGTCATCTTGTTACCTAAAGAGCAAACTGACACCACTCGCCAACACTGAAACATAAGCTAGCCATTGTTCCTCTTTCTATGAATGGCTGTGGGGTGGCAGTAATTAAATGTTTAAAAGAAAGTCAAATCCACAGATAGGCTGGCACAAGTAAAAATGAAAATTCATTGGAATGTTTACTGTGTATTTACAACAACATAATTAATATATCATCCAGAGTCCGTGACTAATGATCACTTATGGAACAAAGTATTGTGCCCCAACTTGGAAGGGGGAAATGTAAATCCAGAAGACGGATCCTTCACCTCTTGTTGAACTACAGTGCATCTCCTTTTGGCTTAGTTCAACTTTTAGTGCAGATATTTGGTCCTTTCTCTCCGTTGCTCAAGACCACAAGCTTAAGGCTGCACCGCCAGCAGGCATTGTGTTCCTTCTTATTCCTTTTCCTGTTTGTGCTGATTCTAGAACTATTCCTAATATTTATTTCTACCTATTCCTTCTTAGCCTTGGCCCCCTTTCTTTAAGGTGTGTGTCGTTATTATACCACCATTCAAAGGATTAGGAAGGAGAACTAGAGAAAGATATATAAGGGTTGAATAGGAGTGGAAGAAGATAAATGGCAATAGGGATTCAGGGTAGAGGAGAAAGGTAAAATATTGAAGGAACAATCCTATGATCATGGGACAATGCCAAATCTATTCTTTCTTAATCTTATGCAATTTGTGTTTTCTTTCCTAGTCCATTGTTAAACATTATTAACTGACAGCAGGAGCCTCAGGCACTTTGCACAGAGGTGTTCAGTGTTGAAATGGTGCACCATATACTCACCAACCCTTCTTTGTTCAAACAGTCAATCGGCAACTGAATGGACCTGAGCTTTAATTCCAATCAGCTGCCTATTGTGGTCTAAGCTACACAACCTAGGGGAAAATCAAATTGCTCTCTGAGGCAAGTTCAGTGCAGTTGCGCTTTCTCCACTAGGGTAAATAGTTCACAGGGGCAGGAGAATTCCAGCTGCTGACCAGGGCGGGAGACACATTGGGCCAAATTCAGTTCAGTGAGAAAAGGGTTTATTGCATGAAAAGCCATGGATGAGATTCAATTTGAGATGCAATTCAATTCAGAAAAACCTGTCTCAAAGTTCATCACTGAAAACTCTGGTGAAGTCTATGGGATGTGTATAGGGGCCAAGATAAAGGTGGAGAGTATTGGGCAATAAGGAAGTGGAAAAGCAAAAGCCAAAGGCAGCTGAGTAGGAGGAAGAATCACAAGAAGATATTTAAATAAATGAATATACAAGAAAAAAGGTGTGGTAGAAACCAGAAGTGAGCAAGAAAGCAAAATGGAAACGTACTTGGTCAATACTGTCTGCTGTGTGCATCAAACAGTCTTTACCCACGCTGCACAGTGACCTGGCACATATCCCATGGTGAGGTTATCTCCTCACACACCTGCAACATTTCCCCTCCCCGTGCTACCATGGCAACCCTAATTAGTCCATGGGACTATAACACCTGTGGTAGGATCAGTCCATACATTGTTTTCTTGCTGGGACTCCTTAAGGTGCCAAGGCTTAGATGGTGATTCTACATGTGGGTTGGGCCTGTCAGAGGTAAAAATAAAAACTTGAAATTTAGCTCAAAGGACTCAAAAAACCCCAAAAACCTGGGGTCTTTTGTTTCAGAGCATTGCGGCACCATGTTTGTATATCTGCCTTCATTTAAGGCACCCTAGACTTGTGCAGGTGAAGCCATACTGGCCTCTGCCCATACTGCAGTAAGGGATGCTGGGCACTGCAGGAGAGGTGGTGCCACCACTATCTGAAGCAAAATACATCCCCTTGGTGTAAAAGGTGAGTGACTTCGGTCACATGGGGGTGTCTAACAAATTGCCACCCTTTAAAGGACACATATAATACAAAATGTGTTTCTCCTACCAGAGGTGCGAGCTTATAGAACCCCATTCTGGTTGGGAGTAACAATAGAGTTTTGGAAGGAAACCCCTTTGCCTGTGCTACACTAGCCATGTTGGAACCCTTGGTATGGGTAAACTAGAAATGCCATTCCAAAAGCAAGAGTAAAATACAGAGAGTTGCGTTTGTTGCTGGCTGGCAATACAGTCACTGACATGGCCAATCTGCGGCCAAATGGTGCACTCAGTGGTTTCCCCAGCGATAAGCTGAAGTTGCTGGGGATGAAATAGTAGACTGACTCAGAAGGGAAGGTCTCAGCTGGCACTTGCTCATTTAATGTGTCTCAAGGGTGACAATTGATTTCATTGATAGTAAATTTTCATTAGTTACTATTACCATGGGAATATTCTGTAATAACCATTGTAGTGCCATATAGTGCCAGTACCGATGTTGTAGACTCTATAGTTCTGGGTTCCCCTTTAATCGATGCCTTGCTCCCATGCCTAGACTGGTAATCTGCCAGAGGGGCTGCTGTAAGATGCCATAGACAGTTACTATTTATTGGGCTGGTGGGGGCTGTTTGGGCTTCAAAATGCCAGGGCCTATTTTGAATTCCTGTCAAGACTTGCTTGCTGCGTGTTTACTGGTAAAACAAGGCACGGCAAGAGTGCAGGGACATTTGCTAAAGAGGTAATGGTGAAACAGTAGCACCGACCAAGTACAGACAAGGGAGAAGCACTGGAGGACTGCACTGGTTTTAAACCATTTAGGCTCTACCAAATGTAAATCAAACTTGTAACCCATAGCAATCAATAAGATGTTTGCTTTTAAACAGATGACCAGTAAATTCTGCCTGCTGATTGGTTGCTTTGGGTTACTGCTCCTGGGCTAACTGGGTGCCATTTACTACATAGCCCCAATTGAATCTGGTTCTTGGGAAGGCTCACCAACCACTTGTGACCTGCCACTGGGGTTTGTTTGCAACCTGTGTGTAAACCTGCAGGTCTCGCTGGTCTCAGGCCAGCCCATGTACCACTAGTACTTGTTTTCTTGCAGTGCTGGGGTCTGAATTCGATTCCAGCCAAGGCACTATCCCTTTGGAAGTCCCACCTACACTCTAAAAAAATTACATGCAGGTTAATTAGTTACTGATAAAATTGACCTTTGTTAATGTAATGAAGACCTTAGATTGTAAGCTCCCCTGCAGGAAGGAATGATGTACAGGTATGAAATCTGTTAACCGGAAACCCATTATCCATAAGTTTACAAATTATGGGAAAGGCCATCTCCAATAAACTCCATAAAGTAAATAATTGTAGTTTTTAAAAATGATTTCCTTTTTGTCTGTAATACAGGTATGGGATCCCTTATCTGGAAACCCATTATCCAGAAAGTTCTAAATTACGGAAAGGCCATCTCCCATAGACTCCATTATAAGCAAATAATTTTAATTTTTAAAAGTGATTTCCCTTTTCTCTGTAATAATAAAACAGTACCTGTACTTGATCCCAACTAAGATATAATTACCCCTTATTGGGGGCAGAACGGCCCTATTGGGTTTATTTCATGGTTAAATGATTCCCTTTTCTCTGTAATAATAAAACAGTACCTGTACTTGATCCCAACTAAGATATAATTACCCCTTATTGGGGGCAGAACAGCCCTATTGGGTTTATTTAATGGTTAAATGATTCCCTTTTCTCTGTAATAATAAAACAGTACCTGTACTTGATCCCAACTAAGATATAATTACCCCTTATTGGGGGCAGAACAGCCCTATTGGGTTTATTTAATGGTTAAATGATTCCCTTTTCTCTGTAATAATAAAACAGTACCTGTACTTGATCCCAACTAAGATATAATTACAGAACAGCCCTATTGGGTTTATTCAATATTTAAATGATTTTTAGCAGACTTAAGTTATGGAGATACAAATTATGGAAAGATCCCTGATCTGGAAAACCCCAGGTCCCAAGCATTCTGGATAACAGGTCCTATACCTGTAGTAAAATATTTTAGCTAGTTTAGGTGCCTGCTTGTTAGGAGGATTTATTGCGCATGTCTGTGTTGCCGCTGCGATCAAGTGACGTTTGGGGGAGAGCTGTTCTACGTAAACAATGCTCATTGAAATGTGGTTGGATCAGGGGCTGACTACAGGCAATGGCAATGGAGAAGGAAAGGCATTTTTGTATTTGACTGCCAATAGATTTGCCACATTAGTGCCACCTAGAACGCTATATTTATTCTGCAGAAACCATTAACATACCTGAGAGCCCTAGAAGTTTGTTTAAGACAGCAGCTGCCATTTAAAGTAGCTTCCTGCTTGCAGCTCTGGCTGTTGGAAGCTCAGATCACACATTCCTAAATGGGAAGGGGGAAGGGAGTGCTTAGTATTCTTCCTCTGAGAGAGGAGGTGAGATACCCTAAGAACATGTTTACAAAATTGGATATAAGAAATCCTATGTTTCTTTTGATAGAGGACTCAGTGCAGCATTTCTGTAAGTGCTTCTGGCTGTTTTTACATAGACCTTTCTGATAAAGCTTACTTAGTTTTTACCTTTCCTTCTCCTTTAAGGTCAGGAAGGGTCAAATGGAATTGTGTTTAGCTGACCATCTCAAATAGTAACCACATCCAAGACAAGACTCCACATCCAGAGGTTCCCCCATCTTGGAAACTGTCTGCCACACTCACATACTCAGTGTGTTCTGAGCAGCCATTAAGAAGCTGAGCTTAGGGGTCATCGCAAATTATCAAAATGAGGTTGGCCTGTCATACAAGCTGATGCTACAGGGCTGATTGTTAAATTCTTAGGATAATAGCACTAGTTTCTGGGCTGCCATGTAGTAATTACTACTAATAATAAGTAATTAATAAGTAATTACTAACCAGCCTTATATTTTGACATATATATTCTATATATATATACAGTATAGTGTGAGTGTGCCCCTAAGCTCAGTAAGTGACAGCAGCACAGAGTATGTGCAGGGAATCAGCAGAAAAGAAGATGGGGGGCTACTGGGGCATTTTGGGGGGACAGATCTTCCCTGCTAAAGGGCTGTGGGTGCCTTGGGCTGGTACTGAAGCCCAAAACATTTCTGCTGTACTTAGTTAGGCTTTAGTTCTCCTTTAACAATAGAATGCAAGCCAAAAAGTCAGTCAAGTTTTGGTTGCTGTGGTCTGTGAGCCCCAACAACCAGCATTTTCAGTTGCAGGCCAGAAAGAGGCAGAACAGGAAGGCTAACAATATCAAAATCACACTAGTCTAGTCTTGTTAAAGCAGAACAAATGTTCAGGCAAAGCATAGAGAACCCTCATTGATTAGACAGTTCCAAACAGGGTAGGGCACAAGGGAACTACATGGAGCAGAACAGGATAAGTAAGCAGAGGGTTAGAAAAAAAAAGATCTAAAAGGTCAGAGCAGCAGGGCATGTCCTATTACTTTTCTTATGTGTGCCTGGGATTTATTCTATAGTGGCCCTGAGTATTCTTTATACACATACCTCCCAACTGTCCTGATTTTCACGGGACAGTCCCAATTTTAACAGCTGAGCCTGTAGTCCCGTATTCTTATTGAAAAGTCCCTCATTTCAAACTGATCTCCTGTACCAAACAGATACAATGTTTCTCAAACTTAATTAGAAAAGGTATGTATACACAGTAACAAGCATAGTATGCTTGTAGCTAATTTGGCCACATCAGTTGCACTTCCAGCGTACTTGTACATTTTATTTAGCCTTGGAGTGCTACACAGTAACTTGCTATGGTATTTAAACAGCCTCACTATAAATAAGCATTATTTGCATGTTAATTTTTTTAACCACTGGGCGAGGCCATGGATTTGCTTATTTCAATCTCAGTATCAGATTTCAATGCAGAATTTAATCCCTGCATTTTTTTCTTAATTGTAGTTTAAATATATAATATTGTGGGGAATGTTTTATTGTTATTTTGCTATTATTTTAGTGTGGCAGTTCTGGCCTTTGTATTTGTAACAGATGCCCCTTGGGTAGAGTATTCATTATATAGCTTTAAGAAGGGGCTGGATGGCTTTTTAGCAAGTGAGGAAATACAGGGGTAGGGGAGATAGCGCTTAGTATAAGTGAGGAAATACAGGGGTATGGGAGATAGCGCTTAGTATAAGTGAGGGAATACAGGGGTAGGGGAGATAGCTCTCAGTACAAGTGAGGGAATACAGGGGTAGGGGAGATAGCGCTTAGTATAAGTGAGGAAATACAGGGGTATGGGAGATAGCGCTTAGTATAAGTGAGGGAATACAGGGGTAGGGGAGATAGCTCTCAGTACAAGTGAGGGAATACAGGGGTAGGGGAGATAGCTCTCAGTACAAGTGAGGGAATACAGGGGTAGGGGAGATAGCTCTCAGTACAAGTGAGGGGATACAGGGGTAGGGGAGATAGCTCTCAGTACAAGTGAGGGAATACAGGGGTAGGGGAGATAGCTCTCAGTACAAGTGAGGGAATACAGGGGTAGGGGAGATAGCTCTCAGTACAAGTGAGGCAATACAGGGGTAGGGGGGATAGCTCTCAGTACAAGTGAGGGAATACAGGGTTATGGGAGATAGCTCTCAGTACAAGTGAGGGGATACAGGGGTAGGGGAGATAGCTCTCAGTACAAGTGAGGGAATACAGGGGTAGGGGAGATAGCTCTCAGTACAAGTGAGGGAATACAGGGGTAGGGGAGATAGCTCTCAGTACAAGTGAGGGAATACAGGGGTATGGGAGATAGCTCTCAGTACAAGTGAGGGGATACAGGGGTAGGGGAGATAGCTCTCAGTACAAGTGAGGGAATACAGGGGTAGGGGAGATAGCTCTCAGTACAAGTGAGGGAATACAGGGGTATGGGAGATAGCTCTCAGTACAAGTGAGGGAATACAGGGGTAGGGGAGATAGCTCTCAGTACAAGTGAGGGAATACAGGGGTATGGGAGATAGCTCTCAGTACAAGTGAGGGAATACAGGGGTATGGGAGATAGCTCTCAGTACAAGTGAGGGAATACAGGGGTAGGGGAGATAGCTCTCAGTACAAGTGAGGGAATACAGGGGTATGGGGGATAGCTCTCAGTACAAGTGAGGGAATACAGGGGTAGGGGAGATAGCTCTCAGTACAAGTGAGGGAATACAGGGTTATGGGAGATAGCTCTCAGTACAAGTGAGGGAATACAGGGGTATGGGAGATAGCTCTCAGTACAAGTGAGGGAATACAGGGGTAGGGGGATAGCTCTCAGTACAAGTGAGGGAATACAGGGTTATGGGAGATAGCTCTCAGTACAAGTGAGGGAATACAGGGTTATGGGAGATAGCTCTCAGTACAAGTGAGGGAATACAGGGGTAGGGGGGATAGCTCTCAGTACAAGTGAGGGAATACAGGGGTATGGGAGATAGCTCTCAGTACAAGTGAGGGAATACAGGGGTAGGGGGGATAGCTCTCAGTACAAGTGAGGGAATACAGGGTTATGGGAGATAGCTCTCAGTACAAGTGAGGGAATACAGGGGTAGGGGAGATAGCTCTCAGTACAAGTGAGGGAATACAGGGGTATGGGAGATAGCTCTCAGTACAAGTGAGGGAATACAGGGGTAGGGGGGATAGCTCTCAGTACAAGTGAGGGAATACAGGGGTAGGGGGGATAGCTCTCAGTACAAGTGAGGGAATACAGGGGTAGGGGAGATAGCTCTCAGTACAAGTGAGGGAATACAGGGTTATGGGAGATAGCTCTTAGTACAAGTTGATCCAGGGACTGGTCTGATTGCCATCTTGGAGTCAGGAAGGATTTTTTTTCAAATTAGAGAGGCTTCAGATGGGGTTTTTTGCTTTCCTCTGGATCAACTAGTAGTTAGGCAGATTATATACTGTATAGGCATTATGGTTGAACGTGATGGATGTATGTCTTTTTGCAACCCAACTTACTATGTTACTATGTTACATGCAACTCAATATGGCACAAACGCAAAGCAAAAATCCAAGCAAGTATTTCCTGACATCTTGAATAGTCTGAATTTATTAGAAAAAAAAAAGAAAAAAAAATTAGCAAAAGCAAATTTTATTTTACTCAAATCAAATGGAATTGTTTCTTTGTTTCTGGGGAGTTGGGAGGTGAGGGGTGGGTGGGGAGTTGGGAGGTGAGGGGTGGGGAGTTGGGAGGTGAGGGGTGGGTGGGGAGTTGGGGGTGAGGGGTGGGGAGTTGGGAGGTGAGGGGTGGGGAGTTGGGAGGTGAGGGGTGGGTGGAGAGTTGGGAGGTGAGGGATGGGGAGTTGGGAGGTGAGGGGTGGGTGGGGAGTTGGGAGGTGAGGGGAGGGTGGGGAGTTGGGAGGTGAGGGGTGGATGGGGAGTTGGGAGGTGAGGGGTGGGTGGGGAGCTGGGAGGTGAGGGGTGGGTGGGGAGTTGGGAGGTGAGGGGTGGGTGGGGAGTTGGGAGGTGAGGGGTAGGTGGGGAGCTGGGAGGTGAGGGGTGGGTGGGGAGTTGGGAGGTGAGGGGTGGGTGGAGAGTTGGGAGGTGAGGGGTGGAGAGTTGGGAGGTGAGGGGTGGGGAGTGTGGAGGTGAGGGGTGGGTGGGGAGTTGGGAGGTGAGGGGTGGGTGGGGAGTTGGGAGGTGAGGGGTGGGTGGGGAGTTGGGAGGTGGGTGGGGAGTTGGGATGTGAGGGGTGGGTGGGTGGGGAGTTGGGAGGTGAGGGGTGGGTGCAGAATGGGAGGGTCAAGGAGTGTTTGCATTGCGCGCCAGGCCCCTCCGAAGATTTTTTTGCAGGGGACCCAGTGCGGTCTAGGAACCCCCCTGCTTACATGGTCATGGTCTGCTCGGTTGCATGCTAGACCTGTACAGGGTTAATTCTGATCAAATAAGGCAGTGTCTATTTTAATAGCTGGTATGTACAACCCGGATTCCAAAAAAGTTGGGACACTAAACAAATTGTGAATAAAAACTGAATGCAATGATGTGGAGGTGCCAACTTCTAATATTTTATTCAGAATAGAACATAAATCACGGAACAAAAGTTTAAACTGAGAAAATGTACCATTTTAAGGGAAAAATATGTTGATTCAGAATTTCATGGTGTCAACAAATCCCAAAAAAGTTGGGACAAGGCCATTTTCGCCACTGTGTGGCATCTCCCCTTCTTCTTACAACACTCAACAGACGTCTGGGGACTGAGGAGACCAGTTTCTCAAGTTTAGGAATAGGAATGCTCTCCCATTCTTGTCTAATACAGGCCTCTAACTGTTCAATCGTCTTGGGCCTTCTTTGTCGCACCTTCCTCTTTATGATGCGCCAAATGTTCTCTATAGGTGAAAGATCTGGACTGCAGACTGGCCATTTCAGTACCCGGATCCTTCTCCTACGCAGCCATGATGTTGTGATTGATGCAGAATGTGGTCTGGCATTATCTTGTTGAAAAATGCAGGGTCTTCCCTGATAGAGATGACGTCTGGATGGGAGCATATGTTGTTCTAGAACCTGAATATATTTTTCTGCATTGATGCTGCTTTTCCAGACATGCAAGCTGCCCATGCCACACGCACTCATGCAACCCCATACCATCAGAGATGCAGGCTTCTGAACTGAGCGTTGATAACAACTTGGGTTGTCCTTGTCCTCTTTGGTCCGGATAACATGGCCTCCCAGATTTCCAAAAAGAACTTCGAATCGTGACTCGTCTGACCACAGAACAGTCTTCCATTTTGCCACACTCCATTTTAAATGATCCCTGGCCCAGTGAAAACGCCTGAGCTTGTGGATCTTGCTTAGAAATAGCTTCTTCTTTGCACTGTAGAGTTTCAGCTGGCAATGGCGGATGGCACGGTGGATTGTGTTCACTGACAATGGTTTCTGGAAGTATTCCTGAGCCCATTCTGTGATTTCCTTTACAGTAGCATTCCTGTTTGTGGTGCAGTGTCATTTAAGGGCCCGGAGATCACGGGCATCCAGTATGGTTTTACGGCCTTGACCCTTACGCACAGAGATTGTTCCAGATTCTCTGAATCTTCGGATGATGTTATGCACAGTTGATGATGATAGATGCAAAATCTTTGCAATTTTTCACTGGGTAACACCTTTCTGATATTGCTCCACTATCTTTCTGCGCAACATTATGGGAATTGGTGATCCTCTACCCATCTTGGCTTCTGAGAGACACTGCCACTCTGAGAAGCTCTTTTTATACCCAATCATGTTGCCAATTGATCTAATTAGTGTTACTTGGTCTTCCAGCTCTTCGTTATGCTCAAATTTACTTTTTCCAGCCTCTTGTCCCAACTTTTTTGGGATTTGTTGACACCATGAAATTCTGAATCAACATATTTTTCCCTTAAAATGGTACATTTTCTCAGTTTAAACTTTTGTTCCGTGATTTATGTTCTATTCTGAATAAAATATTAGAAGTTGGCACCTCCACATCATTGCATTCAGTTTTTATTCACAATTTGTTTAGTGTCCCAACTTTTTTGGAATCCGGTTTGTATGAAAGAGAAGCTTAAAGGCAATGGAGCATGGGGCTAAATGAGTAGCTTTAAGCATTGTTATTTTTAGCATTCCTGTAGACTTAAACCACCTACAAAGCATATACTCGTATGCACAATCATAACTAATATATATTTATAGGACAGCACAGACCTATTGCTGTGTAACTCGCCAAACAAGAGTTACTACTGATCAGGATTCCTATGCGCCTACTGCACCTATTGTTACAACTTGGCAATGAGACACATGTAAAGTCATGTTCAGCCTAGGGAGCAACTCAGTGTAATGGTCTAGCAAGGCAGAGTTGTCAGTTACTATAGATTATCATTATAATAAACATCAGCCATTACTATAGAGAAACACTGTGAGACACTGAGATATTGGGCCATGTTTGAAAAATTAACACATTTGAAGATATTTGATATCCAGGTGGCAGAATGAGACAAATACTGAAAGGAAGAATAAACTCTTCAGTAGCCCAAGGAATTTTTACATCAATCTCAATCTAATGTAAACCCAAACAGCAATATCTATAGATTCTCTTATCTGGAAACCCATTATCCAGAAAGCTCTGAATTATGATAAGGCCATTTCTCATAGACTCCATTGTAAGCAAATAATTCTCTTTTATTGATTTCCTTCTTCTCTGTAATAATAAAACTGATGGTAAATAAGCTGCATGGATCTATGTTGGTGACAAAACAATCCTATTGGGGGGTTTTCATGTTTACATGACTTTTAGCAGACTTAGGGCACCTAATTTCCCCGAGTTGCCATCAGTTGCCATCCCACCAGTGAACATGTAAGTCGCCGGTGGGATGGCACACGTGGCGGTGCGATTTCGGCAATTTGCCGAAATCGCATGCGCAGCATGTACCATCCCACCGGCGACTTACATGTTCACCGGTGGGATGGTAGTTCGGGGAGATTAGTCGCGGGCGACTAATCTCCCCGTGTGCCAGAGCCCTAAATAACCCAGTGCTGTTGATAGTGGATCACCAGAGTTCTAGGGAATTGAAGTTCTTTGAGGTCTCACACCCCTCACCCCAGGGGAGCTCAGAGCCAGCAGGTGAGCTAAACCCAAACCCCCATATGTAATAAAAGGCACTAACTTTGCCCAATAGCAGTAATCCATAGCAACCGATTGAATGTTTGCTTTTAAACAGGTGATCAGTAAATTCTACCTGCTGATTTGTTGCTATGGGTTACTGCTCCTGAGCAAACTTAGTCCCTTTTATTACATAACCCCCAAAGTGTTTTCAGGGGAGAGGTAGTTGCACTGAATCCTTTGTGCTACCAGCATTAAAGGGGACCTGTCGCCCAGTTGTTCAATAAAAGTCCTTTTCAAATTAAACATGAAATCCAAATTCCTTTTTATATTAACACATACACTCCTATTATAAAGGCATTTCAATGCCAATAATATATTGCCTGCCCCACCTCGATGCCTTAGGCATAGACAGTCACTTTCCATTCAGCACTTCTCTAGATGTCACTGCCCTCCTCACATTCCCACCCCCTCCTCACCATCTAATTGTGCAGCCAGTACATGGGCTTGAGTTTCCCCTATTATTATTATTAACATTTATTTATAAAGCGCCAACATATTCCGCAGCGCAGTACAATAAGTGGGTTTCATACATTGGACATACAGAGTAACATATAAAGCAATCAATAACCGATACAAGAGGTGAAGAGAGCCCTGCCCAAAAGAGCTTACAATCTACAAACATGTAAACAAGATTTTTTTGATGATACAAAACTTGCCTTAATAACAATGCCCACAAAATGGCAGCTGCCTGCCTGCTATGATTGCGTAATTCCAAGGCTGAAGGAAACAAGATTTATAATATTTATATAGTGTAAGTGAAGTTTATCTTGTTTGACAAACACAATAGAAAAGAATTTGGAATTATTTCCAAGGGTGACAGGTCCCTTTTAATAAAAAATATTTCTTTAAATTAAACTCTATGAAAGTTTATTTTAGTTAATATTTAAGCAGCAATGAAAGAATGAAAGCTTAGTAAAGCCAAGAGTTTATATGGGACAGGTACAAAGAATATTTCAATGATTTTCTGCTTCGCCGAACCCCATGTAGTACATGGAAAGTGATTTATAGAGCTTAATCATCACATGATTTTTATGGGGTACATTTTATTTCTAAATTACACTGTTTACATAGCAAATAATTCCCTCTGCCATTTAACATGTTATCCTTGAACCAACAAATGTATTTGTAGCTGTAATATTGGTGTGTAAGCGCCATCTCAGTGCATTGTGAGTCTGAGCTTTTAGGGCGAAGACACATGGGGCGATTAGTTGACGCGACTTTCCGACTAATCCGCGGGATGAATATCTGCATGCGATTTGTCACACCTAAGCTATATTGGCGGTAAGTCGCTGAATTAGTTAAAAGTCGCTGCGACTAATCGCCCTGTGTGACTTCGCCCTCAGAAGGAGCCAGCGCTACACATTAGGATTGCCTTCAGGTAACCTATTATTTCTACTATTCCCATGTAACTGGAGGAGTCCCAAGCTGGATTTCTTACTTGAAATTCTGATATCTACTGGGAGCTGCTATGTTTCAAAAGGAGCCAGTACTACTACTTCCCACTGTATTTAATGTATTTGCGGTGCCACTGCCCTCTCTCGTTCACTGTATTTAATATATTTTAGGTGCCACTACTTCTGCCCCTCACTGTATACTGTATTTAATATCTGGAGTTATTGTTCATAATTTCAGTGTACCATTATTTACAGGTGCATACTGTGTGTATATATCTATAGCTATAGATTTATATCTCTCTCTCTATCATCTATCTATCTATCTATGTATCTATCTATCATCTATCTATGTATCTATCTATCTATGTATCTATCATCTATCTATCTATCTATCTATCTATCTATCTATCTATCTATCTATCATCTATCTATCTATCTATCTATCATCTATCTATCTATCTATCTATCATCTATCTATCTATCTATCTATCTATCTATCTATGTATCTATCTATCTATCTAGCTATCTATCATCTATCTATATATCTATCTATCATAATCTATCATCTATCTATCTATCTATCTATCTATCTATGTATCTATCTATCTATCATCTATCTATCTATCTATCTATCTATCATCTATCTATCTATCTATCTATCTATCTATCATCTATCTATCCTTTACAGTACAAGCTAATTGAGGCTAATGGCACATTAAGCAGTTATGGGGCAGTGTATTTTAGCTGACAGTTAAATACCTGAATCCATCTTAAGTAGAAGAATACCTGTTTGCCCACTCACTAAAATTCAGAACAATACCAGCAGTGCTATTAGCCCATGGAAGCACTATCAGTTCAGGCAGCTGAATCCTTTAGCAGAGATGTCAGTGAGGTGCTATCTATTTTGCCTATTGTTCTGCTGATCAGTTGCTGGGGAAAAAGGGAAGGTGGTGATATCACTCCAACTTGCACTCCAACTCAGCAGAGGTTTATCAGAGCTCAAGTCACATGGCTGTGGGCACCTGGGAAAGTAAGAAAAAGGCTAGCCCTATGTCAAATTTAAAAATAAAATATAGAAAAATCTGTTTGCTCTTTTTTATTATTCCATTATTATTCACTAGTATTTGGCTGCTATAAGTCATGTGGCTAAGTTATCCTGTTCCCCTTTTGCACATAATAAAGGCAACTTTGCACAGGCAAATATATTTTAGTGAACATATATAGAAAAATAAAGCGAATATTAACTGTTTTTCAAGACATGGTGATTCAGGGGTGCATCTGGGGTTTTGTTTTGTTTTGGTTGCCAGGGTCATTGACTCTGGCAATCAGATTGCAGTTGAAGACTGCTAATAAATAGAAATGATATACATACAAAATAATGAATAAAAACCAACTGAGAGATTAAGAAAATGTCTGTTTCTAACATCCAAAAATTGAATTTGTAAGTAAGATTTCCATGTGTCACATAGTTTCCAACTGTGCTGAAATATACAAAGTCTAACTTCTGTATATAAATATATGTTCTAAATAGTATTCACAGTAGCATTACTGTACAGATGTTTGGGTGGTGTAACTATTGAAATTAACATAAATCTACTCAAAGTGCTATCATTTCATTATTGTAATATCCGGCATAGGTAACAATATCCTGCATTGTAACCAGTTCACTATTTAAGGCTATATATGAGTATAAGAATAGAAGTATTCAATAAAGTAGAATAAAGCCTAAAATCCTAATGAAACTGCACCAAGATTTGTTGTTTCCACTGGTCAGGGGGAAGCAGGCATTTGGTTCTCTTGGGTATCCATCATGAAGCATAGTATATGGGTTCTAGAGCCTGGTTTGGAGATCCAGTAAAGTGCAAGCCCAGCGGCAAGAAGACAACGCAGTGTCCTGTTTAGTCACTGTAGAAGTATAAGAGAAACATATGTTTTAAAGGAAAACTATACCCCAGAATGAATACTTAACTAACAGATAGTTTATATCATATTAAGTGGCCTATTAAAGAATCTTACCAAACGTTAATATATATATATCAGTAAATATTGCCCTTTTACATCCTTTCCCTTGAGCCGCCATTTAGTGATGGGCTGTGTGCTCCCTCAGAGATCAGCTGACAGGAATTAATGCAGCTCTAACTGTAACAGGAAGTAGTGTGGGAGCAAAAGGCAGAACTCTGTAAATTAATTGGCTGATGGGGCCTAGCATGTATGTGTGCCCTTGGCTTGTTTGTGTGCACTGTGAACCCTATGATCCCAGAAATACCCAATAGCACATACTACTAAAAAGCATATTTTTATTAAAATGATTTATTTAGATGAAGCAGGGCTTTACATATATTTTTATTAAGACCTACATTGTTTGGGGGTTCTGTTTTACTTTAAAAACTCAGAGTCGGTTATGTTAGAGAACGCAGTGTGCAAAAAAAAAAAAAAGCTGCGATTGTGCATGCACTTTGCACACTGAGTTGTGTTCTTGCAGAGACATGCGCTTAGCTCCTGGAATAGAGAACTGTCAGTAAGTTAGGCAAATGTAGCCAAGCAAACCCTGCTGCAGGGAACTCTGTCCTTTAAACACTGCTTTTATTGCTACAGCCATAAAAAATTATTGTTACAAATAAAATCTAAATCATAAACTCAGCGTGAATGTTTACCTTATTAATGAAATAAAGGTTATGCTACCTAGGGGTAGGCAGAAGAGGCACATTCCAAGGGCACAATGGTGGGGGGGTGCCCCTATCCCTTGTCCCCCCACTGCCCGTTCATATGCCACCCCAGACTAGCATGTAGTCAGCATGCAAAATTAAAAAGCTGTGGATAAGCACAAGATATTCAAAACATGTATACTGCTACTTACTAGTCTCCTGTAACCAAACGTACTTTTCATATATTTGCCCAGAGATACTGGTGGTAGAAAGGCAGGAGATCCGTAATCATAAAACTTTATCTGTTAGGAACTGGAAAAAACTCACATTCTTATTTAAGCCTTTCAGCTGAACTGTGATCCATTTAGTTTCACTCTGCAAAAGGAGTTTATATCTATCACCCCCTCGTAGCAATGATTTTACCACTTCTAATATACACCGTTTTAGTTGTGACACATTATATACAGAGCATGCAGAGTGTCTGGCTGCCAGGGTATCTAAAGATGTTATTTAGGGTCAAAATTCCTTATAGCTGATTTGTGTTCTTTGATTCTTTCCTTGGCAGGTCTAATGGTTTCCCCCACATAGTCCTTGCCTTATGGACAAATAGTATACCACTATACCAATAGTTACACACGTACCTTCTACTTTCAGTGGGATATTATAGCCTTTCATGGAATGGATAAGAGTATACACATTTTAAATATTTTGTGCTTATAATGGGCTTTTGTATAAAGCAGTATCAGTGGGATTTATCTGGTCAGGGTGTAGATGAAATAGGAAGACAGAACTAAGCCTCACTATACCCTATATCAGGGGTCCCCAACCTTTCTTACCCGTGAGCCACAGTCAAATGTAAAAAGTCTTGGAGAGCAACACAAGCACCATAAAAGTTCATGGAGGAGCCAAATAAGGGCTAAGATTGGCTATTAGGCAGCCTCTATGCACACTATCAGCTTACAGGGGGCTTTATTTGGTAGGAAATCTTGTTTTTATTCAACCAAAACTTGCCCCCAGTCAGGAATTCAAAAATAACTCCCTGGTTTGGGGGCACTGAGAGCAACATCCAAGGGGTTGGTGAGCAACATGTTGCCCTAGAGCCACTGGTTGGGGATCACTGCCCTATGTACTCCCTTACTAACACGTGGAATAAGGATTATATGGACTTATATGGACAGCACATTGGACATTGGTACAGGTATCGGACCCCTTATCCATAAACCCATTATCCAGAAAGTTCCAAATTACGGGAAGGCCATCCCCCATAGACTCCATTTTAATCAAATTATTCACATTTTTAAAAATTATTCCCTTTTCTCTGTAATAATAAACAGCTTGATCCCAACTAAGATATAATTAATCCTTATTGGAGCCAAAACAATCCTATTGGGTTAATTACTGTTTAAATAATTATTTTAGTAGACTTAAGGTAGGAGATCCAAATTACGGAAAGATCCCTTATCTGGAAAACCCCAGGTACCGAGCATTCTGGATAATGGGTCCCATACCTGTATTACAATGAATACCTTTACTTGTAGTAACACAACCCCTGGAAGTAAAAGGTTAATTGGCTGATCCTATTTAACCTTTGGTAGCATTGCTGATTAAACATTTGATAAAGGGATTTTAATCCCAAAAATGATTTTTAAGTAGATTTAAGGTGGGTGGAGGTAAAAGATTATCTGCTCCACTCAACAGTCTAATAATATAGTAATAGATGCTCCAAACCGTCACCCCTGCCCCCCCCCCCCCCCCCGCCAGGCTATGAAAGCTGGCAGAGATGGCAACTGTATCTTGAGAGCAACCTTAATACCTTAATTCCTACAAGAAATGCATAATAAAGGGGAACTTCAACCAAAAACTGCTTTCTTTTTTATGCATAATAAAGAAAATTGAATTCCAAGAACTTTTCTTTATTTAATCTTTTTTTTTTTGGCATCTTGTTTAATATGTACAATTGATAATAAACATTAAAACAACCATAAATCTTTCAAAGTTTTAAAGTTATTTGTACATGCAGTAGTCACAGTTTGCCCCTTTATAATCTCTGCACTACTGGTTGAAACAGTGTAGCAGAAGCCAGCTCATTAAAGGGTTTTTAACCTTTAAATTAACTTTTAGGGCGAAGACACACAGGGCAATAATTCGCGTGACTTTTTGAAAAGTCAGGGCGACTAATCCATGCACCCACATTGCGGGAAGTCAACGCAATTAGTCGCGGCGACTGCATTAATTAAAGGTTGCGGCGACTAATCGCCCCGTATGTCTTCGCCCTTAATATGATGTAGAGTTGTAGACAATGATATTCTAAGACAATGTGCAGTTGGTCATTTTTATGGTTTTACAGTTACTCAGCTTTTTGTTCAGCAGCTCTCCAGCTTGCAATTTGAGCAGCTATCTGGTTGTTAGGGTCCTGTTTACCTAAGCAACCAGGCAGTGGTTTATATGAATAAGAGGGGGCCTAAATAGAAAGATCAGGAATAAAACAAATTGTAAGAAAATTGTAGCCTCAGGGAGCGATAGTTTTTAGTTGCCAGGGTCAGCGACCTCCCCCCCCATCCCATTTGAATGCTGGAAAGATACAGATAAGGCAAATACCAACTGCAACTTATCTTAAAGGTAAACCACCACTTGGAGTAAAAATGACTTCTGCTACCCCATTTCCATAGTCAGACAACAGATTGCTGCAATACCCCTTTACATAAAAATGCAGTTGTTGCCAGTTACATTATTTTCAGCAGACAAATACATGAGGGCAGGGCTGACCGGCTGAAGGCCCAGTGGGTCAAATACAGATCCCCATGGGATTTCTATGTCTTCAGACTTCTCAAGAGCTTCTCTGATTTGTTTGCATGACTCCCAACTTGTAAAGCAGTCTTGCACTCAAACATGCACAATCATAACACAACAACACACAATCCAGAAAGCTGCAAAATGCAGCATTTAAACAAGCAATGCTTAATCTTTCACTGTAGTAGTTACAAAGAGCTGGCACCCAGACCCAGTGCAAACAGGCGCTAGTATCTATGATTCATTGTTTCCGTATGACAGCGCTCCCCGGTGAGGTGTCCCTTCATCAGCCGTACTGCCGTAATTGCAGAACCTCTTAAATATTAAAACCAAAAGTAAACAAAAGTGTCAAATTGTAGGTCAACAGCATCTAAATATATATACATATTTCTTATTGCAGATCTTATATTACATTTATAGTGACACATGGAAACTATAATCACCTGAATAAATATAGTGGGACAAGGTCTATGCAGAGGTTAGGCTTCCAGCATTATCTGCGGCACGTGGCGCTGATACAAATTTTTTACGAAATCTACAAACATTTACAAACGTAATTGTAGCCAAATACTATGGCACAAATGCACTTGGTCAAATAATGCATCAGGCCTGCCAGACACTTGTTGTAAATAGCAGTGCTATTGGATTCACATATATACAGGGTCGGACTGGGCCGCCGGGACACCGGGAAAAATCCCAGTGGGCCCCGGCGGCCCAGACCCGACCCTTGCCGGCACTCTCCCTCCCGACTACTCCTCCCCTGACACGTCAAATTTGCACACTCGGAGGAGGACGTCGGGAGGGGGGCACTGCGAGGGGGGTTGTGGGGCCCCTGCGGGGGGGGTTAGGGGACGCGCCTGGCGGGGGGCACCTGCAGGGCCCTTGGGACAGGAGTCCCGGTGGGCCCTTCACCCCCCAGTCCGACCCTGCATATATATTTCTTTTGTTTGCAGTGGAACAACATAAATAGTAATCAAAGAACCCCTAAATTGTATGGGCTGAACAGAACTATTGGCACCATTCAGTTGTCTGGTTAGGAAAGATGAGAAAAAAGTTATCTGAGGTTTCTAATATCTTCCCTAACCAGAAGAACATCAGCCCAGCCCTCTTTCTTTCTCCTGACAACTTCCTTGAGGACATTATGGTCCAAACAGTCCAGCTGTGATAGAATTCATTCAAATTGACAGTACTTTATCCCTTAATATCTTGGAATTAAAAAAAAAAATAATAAATGTAAACTTTGAATAGCACTATCATCAATTTTATATTCACTACTTTTTAAGGTTTACTTATCCTTTAAAGAAAGCTCAACCAATCTCTAGGCTACAAGCCCATCCTCATAGACCTTAATATACTTTTGTCTACCATATGTCTCCTTCAGCCTGGCTCAAAGAGAAATGAATCAAATATTGCAGAAAAGAATTATTTGAATTGCCGGCATAAAATGCTCAACTCAAAACATTAGTCACCAACTTAATGAAAGGATGCTCTACGGCAGTGCTGTCCAACTGGCCGACCCCCCTCTGTGTGGCCCCCCACCTGTCTGGCTGCTTTGATGGCTTACCTTTGAGTAAGATTTAAATGGTATCAGTACTGAGATTAACTGGCCCCCTGCATGGTTCTCACCTCAGATTCAGGCTGTAATCCCACTGTATTGTTTAAAAATGTAATTCCATGTGTTGTTCACACCTTTTAATCCCTGCATTGTTCACCCCCTGCAGTGTTCACACCTCAGGCTCAGGCTGTAATCACCCACATTGTTCGCCTTTTCACACCTCAGACATTGCATGTAGTGCCTGGTCTATGCTGCCTGTGTATATGGCACACACAGACAGCATAGGGTAGGCAAAGTATGGCACATTGGCAGTATAGGGCAGGGAGGGTATGGAACACACAGGCAGCATAGGGAAGGCATAGTATGGCACATAGAGCAGGGAGGGTATGGAACACACAAACAGCATATGGCAGGCATAGTATGGCACATAGGCAGCATAGGGCAGGGAGTGTATGGAACACACAGACAGCAAAGGGCATGCATAGTATGGCACATAGGCAGCATAGGGCAGGGAGGGTATGGAACACACAGGCAGCTAAGGGCAGGCAGAGTATGGCACACACAGACAGCTAAGGGCAGGCAGAGTATGGCACACACAGACAGCTAAGGGCAGGCAGAGTATGGCACACATAGGCAGCTAAGGGCAGGCAGAGTATGGCACACACAGGCAGCTAAGGGCAGGCAGAGTATGACACACACAGACAGCTAAGGGCAGGCAGAGTATGGCACATTGGCAGTATAGGGCAGGGAGGGTATGGAACACACAGGCAGCATAGGGAAGGCATAGTATGGCACATAGAGCAGGGAGGGTATGGAACACACAGACAGCATAGGGCAGGCATAGTATGGCACATAGGCAGCATAGGGCAGGGAGGGTATGGAACACACAGACAGCAAAGGGCATGCATAGTATGGCACATAGGCAGCATAGGGCAGGGAGGGTATGGAACACACAGGCAGCTAAGGGCAGGCAGAGTATGGCACACACAGACAGCTAAGGGCAGGCAGAGTATGGCACACACAGACAGCTAAGGGCAGGCAGAGTATGGCACACATAGGCAGCTAAGGGCAGGCAGAGTATGGCACACACAAGCAGCTAAAGGCAGGCAGAGTATGACACACACAGACAGCTAAGGGCAGGCAGAGTATGGACCACAGAGACCTTATCCGCACACCCTAACACTCCAAAAAAATTTTTGTCCGGTGCACACTGCTGGAGGGATCGGCACCCTCCAAAAACACTGTAGCAACAAAAAAGGCAAATGGCACTCAGGACCACAAACAAGGGTAAAACCCTTTTAAAAGTTTATTGCGGAGGTGCAACGTTTCGGGGCAATGTGACCCCTTTATCAAGCATTGATAAAGGGGTCACATTGCCCGAAACGTTGCACCTCCGCAATAAACTTTTAAAAGGGTTTTACCCTTGTTTGTAGTCCTGAGTGCCATTTGCCTTTTTTGTTGCTACAGGCAGAGTATGGCACACACAGGCAGCTAAGGGCAGGCAGAGTATGGCACACATAGGCAGCTAAGGGCAGGCAGAGTATGGCACACACAGGCAGCATAGGGCAGGTCGAGTATGGCACACACAGGCAGCATAGGGCAGGTCGAGTATGGCACACTCAGGCAGCATAGGGCAGGTCGAGTATGGCACACACAGGCAGGGTGTGTTTTAATATGACATAATATAATTCTTTCATCTATGAATAACTGTTGATATCCCCGCAGTGAAGACCAAGCATTTGGGTTTTTGCTGCACTACCACCATTGTGATAAAATGAGTGTGGTTTGAAGTGGGTGTGGTTCAAAAAAGGGGAGTGGCCAAACTGTCTTCCATTAGCGGCCCTCCACCATGTATGCTAGAGAAATTCCGGCCCTCGGCACCGCAGAAGTTGGACAGCACTGCTCTACAGTAAGCGATCCAGGTAGGGTAAACCCCATAGGTCAGACGGGTTAGGGTTGAAATTTGGCCACCTGGCCAGTATTTTACGAGCTTGACCAGTAAAAATAAGGCTTGATGCCAATGTTATTAAAGGAGAAGGAAAGGCTAATAAAGATTTAATCTCAAGCTGCAGGCATACCTTCAGTTGTCTCAATAGTGCCCTTAAGTCTCCCCATATTTCTCCCATTCAGATGATCAGAAGCCAAACAGTAATAATTTTAACAGACGGAACTGTAGATGCAGGCTAAGGATGGTTTTGGTCTCATCCCTAAATAAAGGTGCTTGTATACACATACACACACAATCTTTAAAGGAAAAGTAACACTAAAAAATGAAAGTGTATAAAAGTAACTAAAATATAATGTGCTGCCGCCCTGCACTGGTAAAAGTTGTGTGTTTACTTCAGAAAGTCTACTATAATTTATATAAATAAGCTGCTGTGTAGCCATGGAGGCAGCCATTCAAAGGAGAAAAGGCACAGGCACATAGCAGATAACAGATAAAACACTATTGTATTCTACAGAACTTATCTGTTATCTGCTATGCAACCTGTGCCTTTTCTCCTTTTTTCCAGCTTGAATGGCTGCCCCCGTGGCTACACAGCAGCTTATTATATAAATTATAGTAGTGTTACTGTAGCAAACACACCAGTTTTACCAGTGCAGGGCAACAGTGCATTATATTTTTATTACTTGAAAGCTCTTTCATTTTTTGGTGTTACTGTTCCTTTAATAATAGGAGATTCAGACTTATTAGTTGACATTCTAATCATTTTTTACATTCATTGTACAATACATTCCACTTCACAGGTTTTTCACATCAGGCATCATTTAGTTTTCTGTCAATTATGGGCCTCTCCTCTACCATTCCTGTAACTTCAGTATTTACAGCTACATTCAGCTTAGGCTACCTGTCTTACTGTAGCTAGCCTAGTCTTGCTTCTCACCTTCTAAGATGAGGTTTTATAGGGACCTCTAGCTAAGCCTGTCTTAAGGTGGCCATACACCTAAGCTGGATGATATTACCTAGGGCCAAACAATTGAATAAAAATGGCAGGGATTGGCGCCGTCAGGCAGAGGACTGCATCAACAAGCCAATGTGGTCCCACATTCTAAACAAAGGGGCCCCTTATCCCATATAAAAACCAATTGGGTGTACATAGGTGTGGTGTGAATGATATATTATACATATTACAGCAATGCTCTATACATTTCTAAATACAAAACAATTTCAATTATTTAGATCAAAATCAAATGTTTATTTAGTCTTCTATTATTTCCAGCTTCCCTTTCCTTGTGCCAGTCTCAAATGCTCAGCAATCTCCTTTGCATCAGTTGGGTGTGTTTTGGCCTTCAGCACAATGCTATGGAGCAGTTCTAAGGCTGCGGTTATATCAGTGATGCATCTTTATTCCATCTTATGCAAATACATAAAAGTTGCCACCCATCATTTTATTGTTCAAAAAAGTTAACAATTTCATTGTTTACCTTCTAGTTTTGTGGAGTTCTTTTGCCTTCTGTCTGCGCCACCAGAATACTGTTTTGATAGTGGACTATGCTGGAAAGGTGTAACCTGCTGTCTACTTCATAACTCTGCCTACTTGCATCATAATACTGCCTACCTACATTATAACTCTGCCTACCTACATTATAACTCTACCTACCTACATCATATCTCTGCCTACCTACATTATAACTCTGCCTACCTACATTATAACTCTACCTACCTACATCATATCTCTGCCTACCTACATTATAACTCTGCCTACCTACATTATAACTCTACCTACCTACATCATATCTCTGCCTACCTACATTATAACTCTGCCTACCTACATTATAACTCTGCCTACCTACATCATATCTCTGCCTACCTACATTATAACTCTGCCTACCTACATTATAACTCTGCCTACCTACATCATATCTCTGCCTACCTACATTATAACTCTGCCTACCTACATTATAACTCTGCCTACCTACATCATAACTCTGCCTACCTACATCATAACTCTGCCTACCTACATTATAACTCTGCCTACCTACATTATAACTCTGCCTACCTACATCATAACTCTGCCTACCTACATCATAACTCTGCCTACCTACATTATAACTCTGCCTACCTACATTATAACTCTGCCTACCTACATCATATCTCTGCCTACCTACATTATAACTCTGCCTCCTTATTGGAGCCAAAACAATCCTATTGGGTTAATTACTGTTTAAATAATTATTTTAGTAGACTTAAGGTAGGAGATCCAAATTACGGAAAGATCCCTTATCTGGAAAACCCCAGGTACCGAGCATTCTGGATAATGGGTCCCATACCTGTATTACAATGAATACCTTTACTTGTAGTAACACAACCCCTGGAAGTAAAAGGTTAATTGGCTGATCCTATTTAACCTTTGGTAGCATTGCTGATTAAACATTTGATAAAGGGATTTTAATCCCAAAAATGATTTTTAAGTAGATTTAAGGTGGGTGGAGGTAAAAGATTATCTGCTCCACTCAACAGTCTAATAATATAGTAATAGATGCTCCAAACCGTCACCCCTGCCCCCCCCCCCCCCCCCCCCCCCGCCAGGCTATGAAAGCTGGCAGAGATGGCAACTGTATCTTGAGAGCAACCTTAATACCTTAATTCCTACAAGAAATGCATAATAAAGGGGAACTTCAACCAAAAACTGCTTTCTTTTTTATGCATAATAAAGAAAATTTAATTCCAAGAACTTTTCTTTATTTTATCTTTTTTTTTTTGGCATCTTGTTTAATATGTACAATTGATAATAAACATTAAAACAACCATAAATCTTTCAAAGTTTTAAAGTTATTTGTACATGCAGTAGTCACAGTTTGCCCCTTTATAATCTCTGCACTACTGGTTGAAACAGTGTAGCAGAAGCCAGCTCATTAAAGGGTTTTTAACCTTTAAATTAACTTTTAGGGCGAAGACACACAGGGCAATAATTCGCGTGACTTTTTGGAAAGTCAGGGCGACTAATCCATGCACCCACATTGCGGGAAGTCAACGCAATTAGTCGCGGCGACTGCATTAATTAAAGGTTGCGGCGACTAATCGCCCCGTATGTCTTCGCCCTTAATATGATGTAGAGTTGTAGACAATGATATTCTAAGACAATGTGCAGTTGGTCATTTTTATGGTTTTACAGTTACTCAGCTTTTTGTTCAGCAGCTCTCCAGCTTGCAATTTGAGCAGCTATCTGGTTGTTAGGGTCCTGTTTACCTAAGCAACCAGGCAGTGGTTTATATGAATAAGAGGGGGCCTAAATAGAAAGATCAGGAATAAAACAAATTGTAAGAAAATTGTAGCCTCAGGGAGCGATAATTTTTAGTTGCCAGGGTCAGTGACCCCCCCATTTGAATGCTGGAAAGATACAGAAAAGGCAAATACCAACTGCAACTTATCTTAAAGGTAAACCACCACTTGGAGTAAAAATGACTTCTGCTACCCCATTTCCATAGCCAGACAACAGATTGCTGCAAAACCCCTTTACATAAAAATGCAGTTGTTGCCGGTTACATTATTTTCAGCAGACAAATACATGAGGGCAGGGCTGACCGGCTGAAGGCCCACTGGGTCAAATACAGATCCCCATGGGATTTCTATGTCTTCAGCCTTCTCAAGAGCTTCTCTGATTTGTTTGCATGACTCCCAACTTGTAACGCAGTCTTGCACTCAAACATGCACAATCATAACACAACAACACACAATCCAGAAAGCTGCAAAATGCAGCATTTAAACAAGCAATGCTTAATCTTTCACTGTAGTAGTTACAAAGAGCTGGCACCCAGACCCAGTGCAAACAGGCGCTAGTATCTATGATTCATTGTTTCCGTATGACAGCGCTCCCCGGTGAGGTGTCCCTTCATCAGCCGTACTGCCGTAATTGCAGAACCTCTTAAATATTAAAACCAAAAGTAAACAAAAGTGTCAAATTGTAAGTCAACAGCATCTAAATATATATACATATTTCTTATTGCAGATCTTATATTACATTTATAGTGACACATGGAAACTATAATCACCTGAATAAATATAGTGGGACAAGGTCTATGCAGAGGTTAGGCTTCCAGCATTATCTGCGGCACGTGGCGCTGATACAAATTTTTTACGAAATCTACAAACATTTACAAACGTAATTGTAGCCAAATACTATGGCACAAATGCACTTGGTCAAATAATGCATCAGGCCTGCCAGACACTTGTTGTAAATAGCAGTGCTATTGGATTCACATATATAGAGGGTCGGACTGGGCCGCCGGGACACCAGGAAAAATCCCAGTGGGCCCCGGCGGCCCAGACCCGACCCTTGCCGGCACTCTCCCTCCCGACTACTCCTCCCCTGACGGGTCAAATTTACACGCTGGGAGGAGGACGTCGGGAGGGGGGCCCTGCAAGGGGGGTTGTGGGGCCCCTGCGGGGGCGGTTAGGGGACGCGCCTGGCTGGGGGCACCTGCAGGGCCCTTGGGACAGGAGTCCCGGTGGGCCCTTCACCCCCCAGTCCGACCCTGCATATATATTTCTTTTGTTTGCAGTGGAACAACATAAATAGTAATCAAAGAACCCCTAAATTGTATGGGCTGAACAGAACTATTGGCACCATTCAGTTGTCTGGTTAGGAAAGATGAGAAAAAAGTTATCTGAGGTTTCTAATATCTTCCCTAACCAGAAGAACATCAGATCAGCCCTCTTTCTTTCTCTGACAACTTCCTTGAGGACATTATGGTCCAAACAGTCCAGCTGTGATAGAATTCATTCAAATTGACAGTACTTTATCCCTTAATATCTTGGAATTAAAAAAAAAAATAATAAATGTAAACTTTGAATAGCACTATCATCAATTTTATATTCACTACTTTTTAAGGTTTACTTATCCTTTAAAGAAAGCTCAACCAATCTCTAGGCTACAAGCCCATCCTCATAGACCTTAATATACTTTTGTCTACCATATGTCTCCTTCAGCCTGGCTCAAAGAGAATCAAATATTGCAGAAACGAATTATTTGAATTGCCGGCACAAAATGCTCAACTCAAAACATTAGTCACCAACGTAATGAAAGGATGCTTTATGGTAAGTGATCCAGGTAGGGTAAACCCCATAGGTCAGACAGGTTAGGGTTGAAATTTGGCCACCTGGCCAGTATTTTATGGGCCTGGCCAGTAAAAATGAGGCTTGATGCCAATGTTATTAAAGGAGAAGGAAAGGCTAATAAAGAGTTAATCTCAAGCTGCAGGCATACCTTCAGTTCTCTCAATAGTGCCCTTAAGTCTCCCAATATTTCTCCTGTTCAGATGATCAGAAGCCAAACAGGAAGAAAAAACGCTGAGCTGCAGTTCTTTGACACCTGAACAAGCTAAAATCCTCCTGTGAGAATGTCCTGAGGACAGACGATATTAATACTTTTAGGTAAATAAACCTTTTCTATAAAAATAGACTTTTGTAGTATGTTTGTGCCACTATGTAATCCTAACTAGAAAATTGCCATTTTAAGAATTAAGGGCCGCCCCCTGGGATCATAGGATTCACAGTGCACACAAACAAGCCAAGGCACACATACATGCTAGGCCCCATCAGCCAATTAATGGGCAGAGTTCTGCCTTTTACTCCCACACTACTTCCTGTTACAGTCAGAGCTGCATTATTTCCTGTCAGCTGATCTCTGAGGGAGCACACAGCCCATCACTAAATGGTGGCTCAAGGGAAAAAGTGGAAACCAATAAATGTATTTTTTAGTTGTATTGGCATGTAGGTTCAGTTAAAGAGCAGTAAAAACAAAAATGCAAGTAATTAAAATATAATGTACTGATTCCCTGCACTGGTACAGCTGGGGTATTTGCTACAGAAACCCTACTATAGTTTATATAAATACCCCGCTGTGTAGCCCCGGGGGCAGCCATTCCCGCACTGGTACAGCTGGGGTGTTTGCTACAGAAACCCTACTATAGTTTATATAAATACCCCGCTGTGTAGCCCCGGGGGCAGCCATTCCTGCACTGGTACAGCTGGGGTGTTTGCTACAGAAACCCTACTATAGTTTATATAAATACCCCGCTGTGTAGCCCCGGGGGCAGCCGTTCCTGCACTGGTACAGCTGGGGTGTTTGCTACAGAAACCCTACTATAGTTTATATAAATACCCCGCTGTGTAGCCCCGGGGGCAGCCATTCCTGCACTGGTACAGCTGGGGTGTTTGCTACAGAAACCCTACTATAGTTTATATAAATACCCTGCTGTGTAGCCCCGGGGGCAGCCATTCCTGCACTGGTACAGCTGGGGTGTTTGCTACAGAAACCCTACTATAGTTTATATAAATACCCCGCTGTGTAGCCCCGGGGGCAGCCATTCCTGCACTGGTACAGCTGGGGTGTTTGCTACAGAAACCCTACTATAGTTTATATAAATACCCGGCTGTGTAGCCCCGGGGGCAGCCATTCCTGCACTGGTACAGCTGGTGTGTTTGCTACAGAAACCCTACTATAGTTTATATAAATACCCCGCTGTGTAGCCCCGGGGGCAGCCATTCCTGCACTGGTACAGCTGGGGTGTTTGCTACAGAAACCCTACTATAGTTTATATAAATACCCCGCTGTGTAGCCCTGGGGGCAGCCGTTCCTGCACTGGTACAGCTGGGGTGTTTGCTACAGAAACCCTACTATAGTTTATATAAATACCCCGCTGTGTAGCCCCGGGGGCAGCCATTCCTGCACTGGTACAGCTGGGGTGTTTGCTACAGAAACCCTACTATAGTTTATATAAATACCCTGCTGTGTAGCCCCGGGGGCAGCCATTCCTGCACTGGTACAGCTGGGGTGTTTGCTACAGAAACCCTACTATAGTTTATATAAATACCCCGCTGTGTAGCCCCGGGGGCAGCCATTCCTGCACTGGTACAGCTGGGGTGTTTGCTACAGAAACCCTACTATAGTTTATATAAATACCCCGCTGTGTAGCCCCGGGGGCAGCCATTCCTGCACTGGTACAGCTGGGGTGTTTGCTACAGAAACCCTACTATAGTTTATATAAATACCCCGCTGTGTAGCCAGGGAAAGCTGAGAAAAGCTCAGGTTACATAGCAGATAGCAGATAAGCTCTATAGAATATAATGGTGATCTACAGAACATATCTGTTATCCTGTGCCATTTAGCCCTATTTCAGTTGTCTCCATTGTTGCACAGCAGCGTGTTTATATAAACTATGTATACTATATATACTACTAGTATATATTTTATATAAACAACTGTATTTCTGAACAGATCAGTTTTACCAGTGCAGAGCAACAGTTTATTATATTTTAATTACTTTGCAACAGTTTGTTTTTGCTTACCTTTTGCTTATCTATATCTAATTTCTTATCTATGGGTATTGTGTACCTTTTGGAATCTCTTTGGTTTCGCATCCAAGATACAAAGGTTTCTTTTAAACTGACTGTTATATAAAATGAGGAATTATTTCAGTTTTATCAATGGGATTAAAAAAAAAATGAACACTTCGCAGTTTTCCTTTTATCTACCTATAAATAATTGCTAGCTGTGTAGATAAGAACACATTCAGGGTTCAGACTAAGGGACCTACCTATCGGTTGGCATAGCAAAAATAAAATGTTAGTTACTGTACTTTATTTCCAACAGAAGGAAAATACATATCAGCCATACTGTACAGCAATTCATTAGAGTAGGGCTGACTAGATGGAGGCTGGGAGTATCTGGCCTACTCTGTTTGTGCTGCAGACTTTCCACTGAACAAGGAAGCAAGAAAGAAAAATCAGTCTGAAAATTTAGACTGAATTGCAAAGCTATGGGGCACATTTACTAACCCACGAACGGGGAAAAAACGCAAGTTTTTCGTAGCCATTCCGAAAGTTGCGCAAAGTCGCGATTTTTTCGTAGCGTTAAAACTTGCGCGAAAAGTCGCGATTTTTTCGTAGAGTTCAAACTTGCGGGAAACGTCACGCCTTTTAAGTTTTAATGCTACGAAAAAGGCGCGACTTTTCGCGCAAGTTTTAACGCTACGAAAAAATCGCGACTTTGCGCAACTTTCGGAATGGCTACGAAAAACTCGCATTTTTTCGCAAAAATCGTAAAGACGCCGAAAAAATCGCAAAAAATACGAAAAAGTCGCAAAATGTTCGTTTTCCAATCGGAATTTTTCCAATTCGGATTCGAATTCGTGTCTTAGTAAATCAGCCCCTATGAGTGCATCCTAAATATTTTTGCTTGCAAAACAGTAATAATTTTAATAGACGGAAATGTAGATGCAGGCTAAGGATGGTTTTGGTCTCATCCCTAAATAAAGGTGCTTGTATATACATACACACACAATCTTTAATAATAGGAGATCCAGACAAACTTAATAGTTGACATTCTAATCATTTTTTACATTCATTGTACAATACATTCCACTTCACAGGTCTTTCACATCAGGCATTATTTAGTTTTCTGTCAATTATGGGCCTCTCCTCTACCATTCCTATTACTTCAGGGTTTCCAGCCACTCCACATTAAGCTTAGGCTACCTGTCTTACTGTAACTAGCCTAGTCTTGATTCTCACCTTCTAAGATGAGGTTTTATAGGGACCTCTAGCTAAGCCTGTGTTAAGGTGGCCATACTGTACACTTAAGGTGGGTAATATCGGGTTATTTTGAGCATTTGGCCCTAGGGCCAAACAATAGAACAAAAATGATAGAACAAACACAAGGCGCCATCAGGCAGAGGGCTGCTTCAACAAGTCAATGTGGTCCCAGATCCAATGGAAAATCAAACACGCTTTGGGGGCAGATAATCTACTGAATTGGTCTGATGGACCCGAATAGGCAGCTGAAATCTTTAGGCAAAGATATAAAAGCCTCTAACCTGGGTCCATGCTCACCGAGGCTTTTGCCTCAGGCAGGAGGCCACTTATTTTTAGTACTTGGATTCTATTCATGTTATAGGTTACAGTCACAGTGGGGCGCTCCTACTGCTTCCAGAAATGCCTGAATTCTGTCTCAACAAAAAACTGCTGCCGACTCTCCCTGAATGCTTATACTGAAACCATCTTTTTCATGCATTGGCAAATTTTTTTTGACCATGCCTGCTTTTGTGGCCACGCCCCAATTACCACACCCCTTTTTAAAAAAAAAAATACTCCTTTTATATAGTTGAAATGGTGGGATCAGATGCAAAATGTGCTATACCCTCATACTGTACTATCTAAGGAAAACAATATAGCAACTCCTACATATAAAATACAAATATAGAGAGAAGGCAGTCAGTTATAAGTGATAAGTGATAACTATGTACCAGTTTTTCCCCCCATACAAAGTGCCCCCAATGGCCCAATAGAGAGCACCCCCCATACACAGTGCCCCCAATGGCCCAATAGACAGTACCCCCCATACACAGTGCCCCCAATGGCCCAATAAACAGTACCCCCATACACAGTGCCCCCCTTAGAAAGTGCCCCCATAGACAGTACCCCCATAGAAAGTGCCCCCAATTTCCCCATAGACAGTATCCCCCATAGAAAGTACCCCCATACACAGTGCCCCAATTTCCCCCAAACACAGTGCCCCCATACACAGTGCCCCCAATTGCCCCTATAGACAGTACCCCATACACAGTGCTTCCAATTGCCCCCATTGACAGTTCCCCCCATACACAGTGCCCCCAATAGCCCCCATAGACGCTCCTTATGCGGCTCTTTGTGTGGCGGCGACAGGCCCTTTTAGAAGGTTGCGTCGTGTGTTTTTACATGTGACGTCAATACACATGGGGCGCAACCTTATAAAAGGGCCTGTCGCTTCTGTACAAGGAGCCGCATAAGAAGCAGGAGCCACAGAAGGAGCAGGAGCGCCCGGCTGTAGCCAGTGCATCCCGCTGTCCTGGATAGTTCAGTGAATGTCCCGCATTTCCTTAATCTATTATGGAAATGCGGGACATTCATTAAACTATCCAGGACAGCAGGATGCGCTATTAAGACAAGGATAGTCCTGCAGAAAGCGGGACAGTTTGGGGGTATGCTTATTGGAGAGGGCTGTCCAGCCATATGTCCATCTTTTTCTCTTCCCCCCCACCCCCTGAATTAAAGACCACAAAAGGGACAGGGCATCACCAAATGTAGGTAGGCTTTCTGGTGGATTAGGTGGCATGTCTGATCGCAACTTGGCAACAATTCCTATTTTATTTTTTAAGTTAGCAGCTTTGCTGGCTTTCTACAAGCCTATATTATTAAGCCTATTATACTTACTATCATCGCAGCATGTATTCCCTCTAAAACTCATGTAACTCTAGTTAAAGGGATGGTTCAGTGTGTATTCAGCCTGGATATTGGCTCGAAAATACTTGTCGCACATTCTTTACTTGAAGTAGGATTCTTAAAGCGCTGAGGACATCAGTGGCACTTTTGTTGTGTTGTGTTCATCTCTCCCACCTGATTCTCAGATTGACAAAGAGTGATGGGCAGTGAGATCACTAGTGCCACTCTGCTATATACTGTAGGATCTGCATTTGTACTGCCAAGTCAATATAATATTGTAAGCTCTTTTGGGCAGGGCCCTCTTCACCTCTTGTATCGGTTATTGATTGCTTTATATGTTACTCTTTATGTCCAATGTATGAAACCCACTTATTGTACAGCGCTGCGGAATATGTGCTTTATAAATAAATGTAAATAATAAATGTTAATAATAATAATACATTCTGTATTATAGTACATAGTATATTTTGTGTAACATCTTTTTACACTTGCAGTAAGTGTACAAAGATATTACTATTGTGATATAGTTTTGCTGAGAGCGCACGTTATTACTAGGGCTGTTGCCTTTGTTCTCCTGCAGGTCCGGACACGGGTGCAGAGTGGGTGACATTAGGAGTGGACCCAATGACGTCACAGTCAGGGCAATAACATTTTGGAGGCAGGGAGTAACATCATGGTTTGGGGCAATGATGTAGAAGCCAGTGATTAGTTGGGCTTGGCAACCAGGGACGATTTCTGTCCAGTTTTTAAAGTTTCAGTGTTGTGAACCAGATAGCCCATGTAGAAACTGGACTGTCAGGTTCATAACTAGACAGGTGGCAACTCTGCTTATTACTGAGCTTTGGCTGTATATTCATTGTGCTGTATGCCTGGTCATTCCTGGGTATTATGCACCAATATCATTATATAATATACCTGGTTGTTGCGCGGGATAATGCACAGTCTATTGTACTGGTTTATAGGTCCATAAGACTTTCTAACATGCACGTGTTTATAGCCACAAAGCTAACTGCATTGCATTACCAACCTTGTGCCCAATACACTATATTCCTGTCCCATCTTGATATTTTCATGCGTAAAACCCATAATAGCATCTATTACTACATTAACTTAGAATTTAAACTGCTGGTGTAATTAATAACCCTAATGTTTTTTCCTAACCAGAAGAACATCAGATCAGGACTTGTTCTTTCTCCTGGCAACTTTCTTGAAAACATCAATGGCAGAAACTGACCAGCAGGCGGAGCAGTTGTGACTAAATATTTTAAAGGTTTACTTGTCCTTTAAAATGAATCCAATACAAGAATCAATAAATGTCAATCACAAAAGAACACAAAAAGTTTATTTAATGTTGATCCTAAACATTATAGGGATCATTTACTATTCCTTCTGGGATACAGGTGCTACAGCACGAAAAGGTACAAAAACGCACTCCTTAGGGCTCATTTACAAAGCAATTGTGCCATGGGGAATGCTGCCCTCTCCTACGCTGCATTAAAAAAAGGCGCTAGCCCTATCCTTACAGGCTTCCATAGGACAGTGACTCTTGGGAAGGTCCCAAGCAGGAGCCAAAATGCTGGGGATTTATGGAATTGACCACTTAAGGAGATTGGGATATTGGAGTGTGGAGTGGAGAGTATCTTTTTGATATGTTATACATTTGGTTCTTGGCACCCAACTTTAAGGGGGTGCAGTTTTCAAACTCTTTTAAATATACAACATATATGACATTCTAAACAAATGTCAAATCCCATATAAAAACCAATTGGGTGTACATAGGTGTGGTGTGAATGATATATTATACATATTACAGCAATGCTCTATACATTTCTAAATACAAAACAATTTCAATTATTTAGATCAAAATCAAATGTTTATTTAGTCTTCTATTATTTCCAGCTTCCCTTTCCTTGTGCCAGTCTCAAATGCTCAGCAATCTCCTTTGCATCAGTTGGGTGTGTTTTGGCCTTAAGCACAATGCTATGGAGCAGTTCTAAGGCTGCGGTTATATCAGTGATGCATCTTTATTCCATCTTATGCAAATACATAAAAGTTGCCACCCATCATTTTATTGTTCAAAAAAGTTAACAATTTCATTGTTTACCTTCTAGTTTTGTGGAGTTCTTTTGCCTTCTGTCTGCGCCACCAGAATACTGTTTTGATAGTGGACTATGCTGGAAAGGTGTAACCTGCTGTCTACTTCATAACTCTGCCTACTTGCATCATAATACTGCCTACCTACATTATAACTCTGCCTACCTACATTATAACTCTGCCTACCTACATCATAACTCTGCCTACCTACATCATAACTCTGCCTACCTACATCATAACTCTGCCTACCTACATCATAACTCTGCCTACCTACATCACAACTCTGCCTACCTACATCATAACTCTGCCTACCTACATTATAACTCTGCCTACCTACATTATAACTCTGCCTACCTACATCATAACTCTGCCTACCTACATCATAACTCTGCCTACCTACATCATAACTCTGCCTACCTACATTATAACTCTGCCTACCTACATCACAACTCTGCCTACCTACATCATAACTCTGCCTACCTACATTATAACTCTGCCTACCTACATTATAACTCTGCCTACCTACATCATAACTCTGCCTACCTACATCATAACTCTGCCTACCTACATTATAACTCTGCCTACCTACATCATAACTCTGCCTACCTACATTATAACTCTGCCTACCTACATTATAACTCTGCCTACCAACATCACAACTCTGCCTACCTACATCATAACTCTGCCTACCTACATCATAACTCTGCCTACCTACATTATAACTCTGCCTACCTACATTATAACTCTGCCTACCTACATTATAACTCTGCCTACCTACATCACAACTCTGCCTACCTACATCATAACTCTGCCTACCTACATCATAACTCTGCCTACCTACATTATAACTCTGCCTACCTACATTATAACTCTGCCTACCTACATTATAACTCTGCCTACCTACATCACAACTCTGCCTACCTACATCATAACTCTGCCTACCTACATCATAACTCTGCCTACCTACATTATAACTCTGCCTACCTACATCATAACTCTGCCTACCTACATTATAACTCTGCCTACCTACATCATAACTCTGCCTACCTACATCATAACTCTGCCTACCTACATTATAACTCTGCCTACCTACATTATAACTCTGCCTACCTACATCACAACTCTGCCTACCTACATCATAACTCTGCCTACCTACATCATAACTCTGCCTACCTACATCACAACTCTGCCTACCTACATCATAACTCTGCCTACCTACATCATATCTTTGCTAGAAACCTCCAAATATCAATCTCGGCAGATATAAGACATCATTTATGCACGCTATAACTTGCTCTAACACAAAATGTGTTTTTTCTAGGGATGCACTGAACCCTTGATTTCTGTATTTGGCTGAATCCCCCAATCCTTTGGTAAGGATTTAGCCAAATACCAAACTGAATCCAAAGCCAGAAGGAGGATTTTAGTAAAATCTTTAACCTTCTGCCAGCAGCCAGTGCCCTCCTCTATATAACACCAAACCATCACAGGGTAATTTGCTGGAGAGCACATGCCATGATCCCGCCTTTTGATCCCACGTGTCCCACGCATGGGTAGGCTCTCTGTGCGGTGATTTTACCTTGACAAGGGGACTCCTCAATTGACCATTCGCCTTGAGGCACCCCACTGAACCCCCTTGTTACATATCTTAATGAAACACCAGGAGACAGAGGTGAAGAAAATGGCCACAGCATTTATTCACATTTTATCAAATAAATAGGACCTTGCCAGCCTAACCCAAGGCAATATTCTAAAGCCATAATTCCATAAGAGGTCGCTACTATGCTCTGCCGTTCCTCGCTGAAGACTTGAATGAGTATTAGACTGCCTCTACCTACAGAGAGGATGGCCCCAAACTCTGCTACCAGCAGGAGCTGCATTACCAACCATGAGAGAAGTTCAGCAGCCCTGCTGCTGGTCCTGGATCTGCAGTGTCTCGATGATAGGAAATCCAAGCAGGCTGTCACCTAGCACAAGCAGTAGTAGCGTCTGTATCTATCACTCCACCGTGCAGTCACAGGAGAGAACCTCCTTTCTCCCTCTGCTAAAATGACCTGTACAGTACTCTGGCAAGGTCCTACCGCTGCTGTGACAAATAAAACTTTAAATATATTATCATATATCCACTATTTTGATCCAGAGGAAGGCAAAAAACCCAACCTAAAGCTAGTGCCAATTATGCCTCAAGAGGGAAAAAAGATACAGAAAGCACAATATAAAAATGCATTCAGGTAAAATTCCACATTCAGTTATTAATAGATAATATGAAAACCAAAAGAAGAAAAAACTCCTGACATTTCGCAAAATATGCAAAAAGAGGGAGGGTGGGTAGGATGTTTCTACCTGCTCAGAAGATAAGGAAGTGAGTGCTTTTCACATCCCTCTCTTTCTCCGCCCCTCCCCAGGCCAGCTTTCTCCTGCCTTAACTCTTTCCTTCTCCCCTAATCACAGTTGCACCTGGTTCTGCCAATCTCTAAACATAAACCAGTGTAATCTGGCTGCTGGTTATTCGGATCCCTTGTCATGCAGCCCCTGCGCTTATATCTCCAGGGCTTTCCTTTCCTTGTCCTATAGACAGATAGACTGCGCAAAATAATATGTTTTCAAGAAAGTCAGACAAAAATGTAATCTACAAGGGCTGGAGTGAATGGAAGTCTAACGTAATATTCAGAACACTACTTCCTCCTCAGCAGCTCTCTAACCTGTTACCACTCAGTAACCAATCAGTGACTTGTTTGGGGGGGGGAAATCATATGAGACATAACAGTTTGCGTTTGAATCTGACCTGCATGCTAAGGATCAAAAGCAAATTAACTTAACAGTTTTGGTTAAGGTTAAGTTTTGGTTAAGGTTGCCATCTTTTTTTTACCATAATACCAGCCTTTGGGTCAGGGGAGCAGGTGCCCACTCCACCATTTCCCCCCCTTATGTGACATAAGGTGGGGAAATGGTGGAGTGGGCAGGAAAATGGGCAGAGTGGGCAGGGAAATGGGCAGAGTATGGGTGGGTCTGGCCTTTCAAAGGGGTAATCCATCAGCAGAGATGGTGAGTGAAGAGAGGGATTAATAAGATATTACATTTATTTAAATTTGTAACTCTGGCCCGAGCTGGTGATTTACTGGCTGGGCCGGTCAAACATTGGCCGGGTGGTAACTCTATGTCCCATATGCCCCCCCTAAAGTCACTGACTAACTAAGAGGTTAGGGAGCTGAAAGCAGGAAGTAGAGTTCTGGCTATTATGTTAGACATCTGCCCACTCCAGCCTTTATAGATTACATTTATATAAACTATATACATATATATTATATATACAACTATATTGAAAACATATTTTTATTTAACCTATATATTTAACCAGGTTTGTTTCTACACTAAACTGTTCCTTTAAGAGTTAAAAATGAGTTAAAATGAATCCAATACAAGAATCAATAAATGTCAATCACAAAAGAACACAAAAAGTTTATTTAATGTTGATCCTAAACATTATAGGGATCATTTACTATTCCTTCTGGGATACAGGTGCTACAGCACGAAAAGGTACAAAAACGCACTCCTTAGGGCTCATTTACAAAGCAATTGTGCCATGGGGAATGCTGCCCTCTCCTACGCTGCATTAAAAAAAGGCGCTAGCCCTATCCTTACAGGCTTCCATAGGACAGTGACTCTTGGGAAGGTCCCAAGCAGGAGCCAAAATGCTGGGGATTTATGGAATTGACCACTTAAGGAGATTGGGATATTGGAGTGTGGAGTGGAGAGTATCTTTTTGATATGTTATACATTTGGTTCTTGGCACCCAACTTTAAGGGGGTGCAGTTTTCAAACTCTTTTAAATATACAACATATATGACATTCTAAACAAATGTCAAATCCCATATAAAAACCAATTGGGTGTACATAGGTGTGGTGTGAATGATATATTATACATATTACAGCAATGCTCTATACATTTCTAAATACAAAACAATTTCAATTATTTAGATCAAAATCAAATGTTTATTTAGTCTTCTATTATTTCCAGCTTCCCTTTCCTTGTGCCAGTCTCAAATGCTCATCAATCTCCTTTGCATCAGTTGGGTGTGTTTTGGCCTTAAGCACAATGCTATGGAGCAGTTCTAAGGCTGCGGTTATATCAGTGATGCATCTTTATTCCATCTTATGCAAATACATAAAAGTTGCCACCCATCATTTTATTGTTCAAAAAAGTTAACAATTTCATTGTTTACCTTCTAGTTTTGTGGAGTTCTTTTGCCTTCTGTCTGCGCCACCAGAATACTGTTTTGATAGTGGACTATGCTGGAAAGGTGTAACCTGCTGTCTACTTCATAACTCTGCCTACTTGCATCATAATACTGCCTACTTACATTATAACTCTGCCTACCTACATCATATCTCTGCCTACCTACATTATAACTCTGCCTACCTACATTATAACTCTGCCTACCTACATCATATCTCTGCCTACCTACATTATAACTCTGCCTACCTACATTATAACTCTGCCTACCTACATTATAACTCTGCCTACCTACATTATAACTCTGCCTACCTACATTATAACTCTGCCTACCTACATCACAACTCTGCCTACCTACATCATAACTCTGCCTACCTACATTATAACTCTGCCTACCTACATTATAACTCTGCCTACCTACATTATAACTCTGCCTACCTACATCACAACTCTGCCTACCTACATCATAACTCTGCCTACCTACATTATAACTCTGCCTACCTACATTATAACTCTGCCTACCTACATCACAACTCTGCCTACCTACATTATAACTCTGCCTACCTACATTATAACTCTGCCTACCTACATTATAACTCTGCCTACCTACATCACAACTCTGCCTACCTACATCATAACTCTGCCTACCTACATCATAACTCTGCCTACCTACATCATAACTCTGCCTACCTACATCACAACTCTGCCTACCTACATCATAACTCTGCCTACCTACATCATATCTTTGCTAGAAACCTCCAAATATCAATCTCGGCAGATATAAGACATCATTTATGCACGCTATAACTTGCTCTAACACAAAATGTGTTTTTTCTAGGGATGCACTGAACCCTTGATTTCTGTATTTGGCTGAATCCCCCAATCCTTTGGTAAGGATTTAGCCAAATACCAAACTGAATCCAAAGCCAGAAGGAGGATTTTAGTAAAATCTTTAACCTTCTGCCAGCAGCCAGTGCCCTCCTCTATATAACACCAAACCATCACAGGGTAATTTGCTGGAGAGCACATGCCATGATCCCGCCTTTTGATCCCACGTGTCCCACGCATGGGTAGGCTCTCTGTGCGGTGATTTTACCTTGACAAGGGGACTCCTCAATTGACCATTCGCCTTGAGGCACCCCACTGAACCCCCTTGTTACATATCTTAATGAAACACCAGGAGACAGAGGTGAAGAAAATGGCCACAGCATTTATTCACATTTTATCAAATAAATAGGACCTTGCCAGCCTAACCCAAGGCAATATTCTAAAGCCATAATTTCATAAGAGGTCGCTACTATGCTCTGCCGTTCCTCGCTGAAGACTTGAATGAGTATTAGACTGCCTCTACCTACAGAGAGGATGGCCCCAAACTCTGCTACCAGCAGGAGCTGCATTACCAACCATGAGAGAAGTTCAGCAGCCCTGCTGCTGGTCCTGGATCTGCAGTGTCTCGATGATAGGAAATCCAAGCAGGCTGTCACCTAGCACAAGCAGTAGTAGCGTCTGTATCTATCAATCCACCGTGCAGTCACAGGAGAGAACCTCCTTTCTCCCTCTGCTAAAATGACCTGTACAGTACTCTGGCAAGGTCCTACCGCTGCTGTGACAAATAAAACTTTAAATATATTATCATATATCCACTATTTTGATCCAGAGGAAGGCAAAAAACCCAACCTAAAGCTAGTGCCAATTATGCCTCAAGAGGGAAAAAAGATACAGAAAGCACAATATAAAAATGCATTCAGGTAAAATTCCACATTCAGTTATTAATAGATAATATGAAAACCAAAAGAAGAAAAAACTCCTGACATTTCGCAAAATATGCAAAAAGAGGGAGAGTGGGTAGGATGTTTCTACCTGCTCAGAAGATAAGGAAGTGAGTGCTTTTCTGACATCACATCCCTCTCTTTCTCCGCCCCTCCCCAGGCCAGCTTTCTCCTGCCTTAACTCTTTCCTTCTCCCCTAATCACAGTTGCACCTGGTTCTGCCAATCTCTAAACATAAACCAGTGTAATCTGGCTGCTGGTTATTCGGATCCCTTGTCATGCAGCCCCTGCGCTTATATCTCCAGGGCTTTCCTTTCCTTGTCCTATAGACAGATAGACTGCGCAAAATAATATGTTTTCAAGAAAGTCAGACAAAAATGTAATCTACAAGGGCTGGAGTGAATGGAAGTCTAACGTAATATTCAGAACACTACTTCCTCCTCAGCAGCTCTCTAACCTGTTACCACTCAGTAACCAATCAGTGACTTGTTTGGGGGGGGGAAATCATATGAGACATAACAGTTTGCGTTTGAATCTGACCTGCATGCTAAGGATCAAAAGCAAATTAACTTAACAGTTTTGGTTAAGGTTAAGTTTTGGTTAAGGTTGCCATCTTTTTTTTACCATAATACCAGCCTTTGGGTCAGGGAAGCAGGTGCCCACTCCACCATTTCCCCCCCTTATGTGACATAAGGTGGGGAAATGGTGGAGTGGGCAGGAAAATGGGCAGAGTGGGCAGGGAAATGGGCAGAGTATGGGTGGGTCTGGCCTTTCAAAGGGGTAATCCATCAGCAGAGATGGTGAGTGAAGAGAGGGATTAATAAGATATTACATTTATTTAAATTTGTAACTCTGGCCCGAGCTGGTGATTTACTGGCTGGGCCGGTCAAACATTGGCCGGGTGGTAACTCTATGTCCCATATGCCCCCCCTAAAGTCACTGACTAACTAAGAGGTTAGGGAGCTGAAAGCAGGAAGTAGAGTTCTGGCTATTATGTTAGACATCTGCCCACTCCAGCCTTTATAGATTACATTTATATAAACTATATACATATATATTATATATACAACTATATTGAAAACATATTTTTATTTAACCTATATATTTAACCAGGTTTGTTTCTACACTAAACTGTTCCTTTAAGAGTTAAAAATGAGTTAAAATGAATCCAATACAAGAATCAATAAATGTCAATCACAAAAGAACACAAAAAGTTTATTTAATGTTGATCCTAAACATTATAGGGATCATTTACTATTCCTTCTGGGATACAGGTGCTACAGCACGAAAAGGTACAAAAACGCACTCCTTAGGGCTCATTTACAAAGCAATTGTGCCATGGGGAATGCTGCCCTCTCCTACGCTGCATTAAAAAAAGGCGCTAGCCCTATCCTTACAGGCTTCCATAGGACAGTGACTCTTGGGAAGGTCCCAAGCAGGAGCCAAAATGCTGGGGATTTATGGAATTGACCACTTAAGGAGATTGGGATATTGGAGTGTGGAGTGGAGAGTATCTTTTTGATATGTTATACATTTGGTTCTTGGCACCCAACTTTAAGGGGGTGCAGTTTTCAAACTCTTTTAAATATACAACATATATGACATTCTAAACAAATGTCAAATCCCATATAAAAACCAATTGGGTGTACATAGGTGTGGTGTGAATGATATATTATACATATTACAGCAATGCTCTATACATTTCTAAATACAAAACAATTTCAATTATTTAGATCAAAATCAAATGTTTATTTAGTCTTCTATTATTTCCAGCTTCCCTTTCCTTGTGCCAGTCTCAAATGCTCATCAATCTCCTTTGCATCAGTTGGGTGTGTTTTGGCCTTAAGCACAATGCTATGGAGCAGTTCTAAGGCTGCGGTTATATCAGTGATGCATCTTTATTCCATCTTATGCAAATACATAAAAGTTGCCACCCATCATTTTATTGTTCAAAAAAGTTAACAATTTCATTGTTTACCTTCTAGTTTTGTGGAGTTCTTTTGCCTTCTGTCTGCGCCACCAGAATACTGTTTTGATAGTGGACTATGCTGGAAAGGTGTAACCTGCTGTCTACTTCATAACTCTGCCTACTTGCATCATAATACTGCCTACTTACATTATAACTCTGCCTACCTACATCATATCTCTGCCTACCTACATTATAACTCTACCTACCTACATCATATCTCTGCCTACCTACATTATAACTCTGCCTACCTACATTATAACTCTGCCTACCTACATCATATCTCTGCCTACCTACATTATAACTCTGCCTACCTACATTATAACTCTGCCTACCTACATTATAACTCTGCCTACCTACATCACAACTCTGCCTACCTACATTATAACTCTGCCTACCTACATTATAACTCTGCCTACCTACATTATAACTCTGCCTACCTACATTATAACTCTGCCTACCTACATTATAACTCTGCCTACCTACATTATAACTCTGCCTACCTACATCATAACTCTGCCTACCTACATCATAACTCTGCCTACCTACATCATAACTCTGCCTACCTACATCATAACTCTGCCTACCTACATTATAACTCTGCCTACCTACATCACAACTCTGCCTACCTACATCATAACTCTGCCTACCTACATCATAACTCTGCCTACCTACATTATAACTCTGCCTACCTACATTATAACTCTGCCTACCTACATCATAACTCTGCCTACCTACATCATAACTCTGCCTACCTACATTATAACTCTGCCTACCTACATCATAACTCTGCCTACCTACATCATATCTTTGCTAGAAACCTCCAAATATCAATCTCGGCAGATATAAGACATCATTTATGCACGCTATAACTTGCTCTAACACAAAATGTGTTTTTTCTAGGGATGCACTGAACCCTTGATTTCTGTATTTGGCTGAATCCCCCAATCCTTTGGTAAGGATTTAGCCAAATACCAAACTGAATCCAAAGCCAGAAGGAGGATTTTAGTAAAATCTTTAACCTTCTGCCAGCAGCCAGTGCCCTCCTCTATATAACACCAAACCATCACAGGGTAATTTGCTGGAGAGCACAGTGACGCCATGATCCCGCCTTTTGATCCCACGTGTCCCACGCATGGGTAGGCTCTCTGTGCGGTGATTTTACCTTGACAAGGGGACTCCTCAATTGACCATTCGCCTTGAGGCACCCCACTGAACCCCCTTGTTACATATCTTAATGAAACACCAGGAGACAGAGGTGAAGAAAATGGCCACAGCATTTATTCACATTTTATCAAATAAATAGGACCTTGCCAGCCTAACCCAAGGCAATATTCTAAAGCCATAATTTCATAAGAGGTCGCTACTATGCTCTGCCGTTCCTCGCTGAAGACTTGAATGAGTATTAGACTGCCTCTACCTACAGAGAGGATGGCCCCAAACTCTGCTACCAGCAGGAGCTGCATTACCAACCATGAGAGAAGTTCAGCAGCCCTGCTGCTGGTCCTGGATCTGCAGTGTCTCGATGATAGGAAATCCAAGCAGGCTGTCACCTAGCACAAGCAGTAGTAGCGTCTGTATCTATCAATCCACCGTGCAGTCACAGGAGAGAACCTCCTTTCTCCCTCTGCTAAAATGACCTGTACAGTACTCTGGCAAGGTCCTACCGCTGCTGTGACAAATAAAACTTTAAATATATTATCATATATCCACAATTTTGATCCAGAGGAAGGCAAAAAACCCAACCTAAAGCTAGTGCCAATTATGCCTCAAGAGGGAAAAAAGATACAGAAAGCACAATATAAAAATGCATTCAGGTAAAATTCCACATTCAGTTATTAATAGATAATATGAAAACCAAAAGAAGAAAAAACTCCTGACATTTCGCAAAATATGCAAAAAGAGGGAGGGTGGGTGGGATGTTTCTACCTGCTCAGAAGATAAGGAAGTGAGTGCTTTTCTGACATCACATCCCTCTCTTTCTCCGCCCCTCCCCAGGCCAGCTTTCTCCTGCCTTAACTCTTTCCTTCTCCCCTAATCACAGTTGCACCTGGTTCTGCCAATCTCTAAACATAAACCAGTGTAATCTGGCTGCTGGTTATTCGGATCCCTTGTCATGCAGCCCCTGCGCTTATATCTCCAGGGCTTTCCTTTCCTTGTCCTATAGACAGATAGACTGCGCAAAATAATATGTTTTCAAGAAAGTCAGACAAAAATGTAATCTACAAGGGCTGGAGTGAATGGAAGTCTAACGTAATATTCAGAACACTACTTCCTCCTCAGCAGCTCTCTAACCTGTTACCACTCAGTAACCAATCAGTGACTTGTTTGGGGGGGGGAAATCATATGAGACATAACAGTTTGCGTTTGAATCTGACCTGCATGCTAAGGATCAAAAGCAAATTAACTTAACAGTTTTGGTTAAGGTTAAGTTTTGGTTAAGGTTGCCATCTTTTTTTTACCATAATACCAGCCTTTGGGTCAGGGGAGCAGGTGCCCACTCCACCATTTCCCCCCCTTATGTGACATAAGGTGGGGAAATGGTGGAGTGGGCAGGAAAATGGGCAGAGTGGGCAGGGAAATGGGCAGAGTATGGGTGGGTCTGGCCTTTCAAAGGGGTAATCCATCAGCAGAGATGGTGAGTGAAGAGAGGGATTAATAAGATATTACATTTATTTAAATTTGTAACTCTGGCCCGAGCTGGTGATTTACTGGCTGGGCCGGTCAAACATTGGCCGGGTGGTAACTCTATGTCCCATATGCCCCCCCTAAAGTCACTGACTAACTAAGAGGTTAGGGAGCTGAAAGCAGGAAGTAGAGTTCTGGCTATTATGTTAGACATCTGCCCACTCCAGCCTTTATAGATTACATTTATATAAACTATATACATATATATTATATATACAACTATATTGAAAACATATTTTTATTTAACCTATATATTTAACCAGGTTTGTTTCTACACTAAACTGTTCCTTTAAGAGTTAAAAAACACCGTCTGACACCCTGACACCTTGTTGAAAATCCCTTTGTTTCAGCCAAAAGCAAACTTAAAGCTTCGTGCTTCTCTTTCCGAGAAACAATGCAGCAGTTTCGTCACTGAAACAAACACTGGGATTTTTCTTTTTAAGTCAAAGCAGAAACAGACGTGCCCGAGCAATGCAAAGCTGGTGGCAAACGTTCCTTATTTGTATCATGAGTTTCCCCTTTGTCCTCTCTGCCCTTGGCCTACACGCACTCACTGAGCTCTGCCCCAGCCCATAATAGCGGGCCCTGATTTGTGAGCAGGCCACCAAGGCCCGGGCCTTGGCCAGCCAAGATCTAGGGGCGGTAGTGGCAACACTAGCTATACAACAGACCCTGAGCGGCCTGGGCAACAGGGGGGCCCGAACTGTGGGGTCTGCTGTATTGCAGTCCCTCCTCCCTGCTCTTCTCCTACCATTTTTTTTTTTATTTTTAAATACCAGCATGGCACACTGCAGCTTGGTCGGTGCAACGCAAGTGGCCAGGAGGGGGGGCGGAACAGGAGGGACTGTTCGTGCCGGGGGGGGGGGGGGTCGGCACAACCAAGTTACGCCACTGAGGGGCGATATGTTGCCATTAGCTGCATCTGAACTGAGGACTGAATGGAAGATTTTGACAGCTGTTTGAATCTCTCGCCCACCCAGGCTCCAGTGCAGCCAATGAAGGAGGTGGTGTGAGCACCCAGGGGGATGCAAGCACGTGGGAAATGCCTGTGTGAGGGGCAGCAAGCGAGCAGGGGGATGCAAGCACGTGGGAAATGCCTGTGTGAGGGGCAGCAAGCGAGCAGGGGGATGCAAGCACGTGGGAAATGCCTGTGTGAGGGGCAGCAAGCGAGCAGGGGGATGCAAGCACGTGGGAAATGCCTGTATGAGGGGCAGTAAGCGAGCAGGGGGATGCAAGCACGTGGAAAATGCCTGTATGAGGGGCAGTAAGCGAGCAGGGGGATGCAAGCACGTGGGAAATGCCTGTATGAGGGGCAGCAAGCGAGCAGGGGGATGCAAGCACGTGGGAAATGCCTGTATGAGGGGCAGTAAGCGAGCAGGGGGATGCAAGCACGTGGGAAATGCCTGTATGAGGGGCAGCAAGCGAGCAGGGGGATGCAAGCACGTGGGAAATGCCTGTATGAGGGGCAGTAAGCGAGCAGGGGGATGCAAGCACGTGGGAAATGCCTGTATGAGGGGCAGCAAGCGAGCAGGGGGATGCAAGCACATGGGAAATGCCTGTATGAGGGGCAGTAAGCGAGCAGGGGGATGCAAGCACGTGGGAAATGCCTGTGTGAGGGGCAGCAAGCGAGCAGGGGGATGCAAGCACGTGGAAAATGCCTGTGTGAGGGGCAGCAAGCGAGCAGGGGGATGCAACCACGTGGGAAATGCCTGTGTGAGGGGCAGTAAGCGAGCGGGGGGTGCAAGCAGCATGGGGGGGGCACCACTTTGAAACCTGGTCCTGCATAAAATAGAATCTCTTTCAGCACCTTGGCTGGTTAAGGGACAACTTCAAAACTTGAATCTGGATGAAAGAGTGGGTGGGGAGGATCTACACTTAATTCACCCATCATTAAAATCCAGGTGAAATATATATATATATATACTCCCTCTATTACATTTCCTGATGGCCCTTCAACATGTTGCTCACCACCCATTTGATGCTGTTCCCAGTGGCCTTAAAGGACATGTCAATTAGAATTATGTTTTCTTTTATTAGGTTAAAAATATTCTAATCGTGGGAAATGCCTGTATGAGGGGCAGTAAGCGAGCAGGGGGATGCAAGCACGTGGGAAATGCCTGTATGAGGGGCAGCAAGCGAGCAGGGGGATGCAAGCACGTGGGAAATGCCTGTATGAGGGGCAGTAAGCGAGCAGGGGGATGCAAGCACGTGGGAAATGCCTGTATGAGGGGCAGTAAGCGAGCAGGGGGATGCAAGCACGTGGGAAATGCCTGTGTGAGGGGCAGCAAGCGAGCAGGGGGATGCAAGCACGTGGGAAATGCCTGTGTGAGGGGCAGCAAGCGAGCAGGGGGATGCAAGCACGTGGAAAATGCCTGTGTGAGGGGCAGCAAGCGAGCAGGGGGATGCAACCACGTGGGAAATGCCTGTGTGAGGGGCAGTAAGCGAGCAGGGGGATGCAAGCACGTGGGAAATGCCTGTGTGAGGGGCAGTAAGCGAGCGGGGGGTGCAAGCAGCATGGGGGGGGCACCACTTTGAAACCTGGTCCTGCATAAAATAGAATCTCTTTCAGCACCTTGGCTGGTTAAGGGACAACTTCAAAACTTGAATCTGGATGAAAGAGTGGGTGGGGAGGATCTACACTTAATTCACCCATCATTAAAATCCAGGTGAAATATATATATATATATACTCCCTCTATTACATTTCCTGATGGCCCTTCAACATGTTGCTCACCACCCATTTGATGCTGTTCCCAGTGGCCTTAAAGGACATGTCAATTAGAATTATGTTTTCTTTTATTAGGTTAAAAATATTCTAATCGTGTTACCGATGTGACGGTGGTACCCTTTACATACCTTCACTGCTTTATTGGTTCTTATGTCTGATCAGTGTCGGACTGGCCCATCAGGATACCAGGAAACTCCCGGTGGGCCCAGGTGTCAGTGGGCCCTCCTGCTCCTGGCCATTTGGCCTGTTTCATGGCCATTCCCTATTTCTGAATGGGAACAAGAGGAGAAATAGATGGAACAATTGATGCTAGCATGTAAATAAGACTAGGAATATAAAGAGGTTGGGCGAGGAAAGGAGGAAAAATAGTTTGGAAAGTGGGCCTATGGTCTAAGGATTTCTGGTGGCCCCTGGGGCCCCAGTCCGACACTGTCTGATGAAGGGGTGTGCCCTGAAGGTTATTTTTGTACCTGCACCAAACAAATATGCAGGTGGTTTCCCAGCTTCAAATTGTGTGTTTTATGTGTCAGCCATTGCATGGTGCATTGGAAGACAAGGAAGGGAAGAGAAACTGCAGTTCTGTGCGAATGACTGTATCTGTAGAACAGAACACATATGCGCTCCGTCCGTTAGCCCCGTGGGTACGTCTATAATAGGAAACTGGCAACCCGTCACACCTGCATCTCAGCATAGCCTGCAATGTTCTGTTTATCCTTTCTACTAGCTATCTATTTGTGGGTGATATACATAGGTACTGAGTTCTTTCATCACCTTAGGCATAAGGCAGTGCCTTCTTCAGGGATACAGGTTTGAAATAACATATACAACAATTCTTCAACCCGTTATCTAGAATGCTCGGGACCTGGGGTTTTCCAGATAAGCAGTCTTTCATAATTTGGGTCTCTGTTCCTTAAGTTTACTAAAAAATCATGTGAATGGTCCTGTCACCCTAAGAAATAATCTCACATTTATTTTTAGCATGTTAAAAATAACCTTAACCTATATAAACAATATAAATCTTGTTTATTTGGTGTTGGAATTGCTCAATCACAGCAAGCAGGCAGGCAATACATCTGGAATTTTTAAATGCCTTCATAATGAGTATATATACTGTATGTGTTAATTAAAATGGAATTTGGGTTTCATGTTTAATTTTAAAAGGACTTTTATTATACAGCTTTTTATGTCTTGGTGACAGGTCCCCTTTAAACATTTATTAAAGCCAATAGGATTGTTTTGCCTCAAATAAGGATTGATTATATCTTCGTTGGTACTGTTTTATTATTACAGAGAAAAGGGATCATTTAACCATTAAATAAACCCAATAGGGCTGTTCTGCCCCCAATAAGGATTAATTATATCTTAGTTGGGATCAAGTACAGGTACTGTTTTATTATTACAGAGAAAAGGGAATCATTTAACCATTAAATAAACCCAATAGGGCTGTTCTGCCCCCAATAAGGGGTAATTATATCTTAGTTGGGATCAAGTACAGGTACTGTTTTATTATTACAGAGAAAAGGGAATCATTTAACCATTAAATAAACCCAATAGGGCTGTTCTGCCCCCAATAAGGGGTAATTATATCTTAGTTGGGATCAAGTACAGGTACTGTTTTATTATTACAGAAAAAAGGAAATCATTTATAAAAATTTGAATTATTTGATTAAAACTGACTCTGTGGGAGATGAACTTCCCGTAATTCAGAGTTTTCTGGATAATGGATTCTATACCTGTGCATATCTAGCAGACCACCAATGGGCCAAACAGGTCCATAGCTATCCTTTCAAATGAGAAGCAGTGGGAACTTTAGCCCCAAATACATTAAATACAAAGAGAGGCAATGATTTCTCACACCCCAGGCCCCTTAGGGCTGTGGCAGACGAAGAGATTAGTCGCCCGTGACAAGTCTCCCTTGTCGCGGGCGACTACTCTCACCGATATGCCATCCCACCAGCTTAAATGTAAATCGCCGGTGGGATGGCATATGCGGGAAGTTGCCTTGAGAGGAAAGGGAGATTTGTGGTGGGCGACTAATCTCCCCGTCTGCCACGGCCCTTAACCTTCCAAAAATGTTACCTAAAGACAGAGATTAAATGAATTCAGAAATAGATTGCTTTGCTAAACATGCTCACTTGCCCCACCTAGTGGTAGACATGAAAATGTCCTAAGTATTACCACAGTGGTATCTAACATGTTCATTGGGGTTATATTACAGAAGTAGATATTAATTGTTGTAAGTTAAAATGCAGTGATATGTAACTACCCATTTGAACATGGATTAGTCTGCTTTGGTACTTTATACTGGGAATCACAAATGTATTCATTACACTGTTCGTGATACAAGCAGTATAACATTTGTGAGGCTTCTGTACACTTCTGCTCAGTGTATGTGCTTGGGGTTCCCTTGCTAAAGGACCACAGGTTAGCTTACAGTATGCATGTACCTTCTTGTGGCCAAAAATGGTTGTGCCAAACAGGGCCGTTGTTTAATAAATGGGAAAAGGGGCATATCCCAGGGCCCGCCACAATAGGGGGCCCACTAGCACACATTTTATGTGGTATAACTTTTGTCAGAAGCATCCTGCAGCAATGGCAGAACACTCCCTTTAATCAGCTAGAAGAGCTCTATAGTATAACCTTTAATTTATTTGCCTTTTTTCTTGTAGCATCACCATTTTGTCATTTTTTAGCTCCCAGGGCTGTTGGTCCAAGGTGGCACACTGGGGGCTCATGTCTACTTCAGTAGCAGACCACTTCTTCACTGCCTGCCTTACTATATTAAATTTCATGTGCTTGAGGTTATTCTATTACAGATTTCTTGGGGAAGTTGGGGACCACCAATTAAATTTTGCCCAGGGCCCAGTCGGCAGAAGAGGTGCCTGCTTAGGGTGCAATTATCAGGGGCACTAGGCAGGTACCTCTTCTGCCTTCCCCCACTCCGCTTTCTCTTGCCCCCTGCTGCGGCTTGACATGCTTTGCTCTCCACCAAGAAGAAAGGGGTATGAGGAGGCGAGGTAGCTGGTCAGGTTGCCTAGGGATCCCAGTCAGCTTGACCCGCCCCTTCCTGGTGTTAAAACCATTGAGCACCTCTGCAATTCTGGGTGCATGATGGGTTAATTTATAGAATCTCTCATGATCCGGCTGGGGCGAGAGGAGCCCTTAGTGCTGGATTTAAAGGATACATTTGCTGTTGGGATCTTGTTTGATCGTTTGAACTTTCTGGAAGGTCTCTAGTGACACCGAGTGGATGGAAACTGGTATTTAAAATGTTTTATTTCTATCTGTAGGATTACATAAAATATCCACATAGAACCCATACATCCTGAGGTAAATACTAATAGTATCATGGATGGTATCAACGCATTACAACCTTGGGTTAAGATGTTGCTTGACTACAACTCCAACCATCGTCAACATATAATCAAAAGTTTGTGCATGCTGGGGATTGTAAAGGGGACATTAATGACCACAAGGGCAGTGTGCAAAATGTGACTTGTGCTCGCTGCAACTGGGCCCAATGCTTTAAAACACACTCAGTTTTATATCTATATTTTCAATCATCCAGGTCATAATATAAAGTATCTAGTGAAATTAAGTCTAAAGCAACTGGACCATTGCAGTTTTTTGGAAAATGTTTCTTCTCTCATCTGAGCATTTAAACTTTAATGTTAGTACAGTCGCAAACATCCAGTCACAATGGTTCCATTGAACATATTTAGGTGTTGGCTGAAACTCACAGATGTGTGAAAGTGTGATCCAGTCAGAACTTTCTCATTCTAAATTATTTTTACATTTTGTATGATTCGCATTTTATATCAAATAAATTTGCTAAGAAGCTACGGTATATTGGTTTCTTTATTTGTGCCCTGCAATATTGAATTATGGCATTGGTTCCCAACTTGATCAGCCCTGTATGCAGAAAAGAAGCAGCACAAGATACATAAAAGTAAACACAGTAAAACCATTTACATTAAAGGTTTCCAAACATGCACAGGTTTGGTTGGGCAACATGGCCCATTACCCTTATTACGAGACCATCTATGCACTTGCACCTTGGAGTGGGCAGTGTCAACAAACAGTTCTGCAGGGTTGGCCAGGTTAGACTGACAGATCTGCAAGGGTAGGAAGTTTAGAAAGCTCTGCAAGGGTGGAGAGTTTAGACTGACAGTTCTGCAAGGTTGGGCAGTTTAGACTGACAGTTCTGCAGGGATGGGAAGTTTTGAGAGCTCTGCAGGGGTGGAAAGTTTAGACTGACAGTTCTGCAGGGGTAGGAAATTTAAGGAGCTCTGCAGGGGTGGAGAGTTTAGACTGACAGTTCTGCAGGGGTAGGAAATTTAAGGAGCTCTGCAGGGGTGGAGAGTTTAGACTAGCAGTTCTGCAGGGGTAGAAAGTTTTGAGAGCTCTGCAGGGGTGGAGAGTTTAGACTAACAGTTCTGCAGGGGTAGGAAATTTAAGGAGCTCTGCAGGGGTGGAGAGTTTAGACTAACAGTTCTGCAAGGGTAGGAAGTTTTGAGAGCTCTGCAGGGGTGGAGAGTTTAGACTAACAGTTCTGGAAGGGTAGGAAGTTTTGAGAGCTCTGCAGGGGTGGAGAGTTTAGACTAACAGTTCTGCAGGGGTAGGAAATTTAAGGAGCTCTGCAGGGGTGGAGAGTTTAGACTAACAGTTCTGCAAGGGTAGGAAGTTTTGAGAGCTCTGCAGGGGTGGAGAGTTTAGACTGACAGTTCTGGAAGGGTAGGAAGTTTTGAGAGCTCTGCAGGGGTGGGCAGCTTAGACTGACAGTTCTGCAGGGGTGGGCAGTTTAGACTGACAGTTCTGCAGGGGTGGGCAGTTTAGACTGACAGTTCTGCAGGGGTGGGCAGTTGGATAAACTTTTCTCTGCATTTCCATGATAAAAACTGATCAAGCAGTGCCCATGCTAAGTGCAAGGATGGGGCACAATCTAAATCATTAAATAAAAAATGTTTTTAAACCCCACATTATGCATGCTGTAAACGGTAATTTCCTTCATTAAAAAAAACTGTGGAGTGTGCCGAACTACAAGCCGTGGAACATCTGGCATATTTTATAATGCTCAGCCATTAAAACATAATATTGCATGCATAAATATTTTATGTGTCCTGTGATTTGTCACTGATTTGCCATAAACTTAATAACACAAACAGCATGAACAGCAATGTAACGGTCAGTATTATTACATCCGGCGGCGATTAGCGCAATTATCAGGACTGCCCTTGTCCTGCACGTACCACAAGCCTCCCCCCCGGCAAATGAGAAATTACTGAATAATTAAAATATTAAAGCACTAGTTTAGGAAATAATCATGGAATGTTTACATACAAAGAATTGTATATATTATATATCCATTAATATTTAATGCTAACAAATGTAATTTTTTTTATTTATCATGGTTGCCGCAGTCATGGGTTGTCATCTTTTCCCTTCTCAAAATGAGGAGATTTCTGGAAAACCACAAAAGTCCTTGGAAGAAAAAAGTTTGTGCTTAATTAACTTTCAGTCTTCAATGTAGACAATAAACTTAGGGGCTGATTTACTAACCCACGAATCCGACCCGAATTGGAAAAGTTCCGACTTGAAAACGAACATTTTGCGATTTTTTCGTATGTTTTGCGATTTTTTCGGATTCTGTACGAATTTTTCGTTACCAATACGATTTTTGCGTAAAAACGCGAGTTTTTCGTATCCATTACGAAAGTTGCGTAAAAAGTTGCGCATTTTTCGTAGCGTTAAAACTTACGTGAAAAGTTGCGCATTTTTCGTAGCGTTAAAACTTAACGCTACGAAAAATGCTCAACTTTTCGCTTAAGTTTTAACGCTACGAAAAATGCGCAACTTTTTACGCAACTTTCGTAATGGATAGGAAAACTCGCGTTTTTACGCAAAAATCGTATTGGTAACGAAAAATTCGTAAAGAATCCGAAAAAATCGCAAAACATACGAAAAAATCGCAAAATACCGATCATTACGAAAAAAACGCAATCGGACTCCATTCGACCCGTTCGTGGGTAAGTAAATCAGCCCCTTAGTGTTCAAATCTCTTGCTGCTTCCTCCAAAGAAAATGCCCCTCTTGAATGGGTATTAAAACATGTGCAGAACCAATGTGTTGGAAGTGCATGAAAAAATACAAATACAAAATAGTGCAATATGTTTCAAAAGTTAATGAAACTAAAGTGAAAAAATTGTGCCCATAACTCCAAATAATAACAAAGTGCACATAAAATCCACAAATTGCAGTGTGGTGTAGTTGTACATTCACCATCTGGTGAGTGTACAACTACACCGCACTGCGATTTGTGGATTTTATGTGCACTTTGTTATTATTTGTCACAGCACATCTCAATTTTCCCCTCCCCATCATCTAATTGAGTAGCCAGCGCATCGGCATGGGCATCTGGTCCCCCATTCTGGCACATACACAAGATTTTGGCATGATACAAAGCTTGCCTTCATAACACACAAAATGGTGCCTGCCTGCTTGCTTGCTTTGATTGAGTAATTCCAAGACGGAAGGAAACAAGATTTATATTATTTATATAGAGTAAGTAAAGTTTATTTTGCTCAACTAACAATATAGAAAATAATTTGGAGTTATTTCTTAGGGTGACAGGTCCCGTTTACCTAAGATAGCTCGGGCTCTTCGGTGTTGGATATCATGAAGGACACTCAAGGCAGGGTGTTGACATCTGGCTTCCTTTAAGTCCATTTTGTAGAAGAACAAAGAGCTGTGCCTATAGCTACTCGAAATTCAGACGGGGTGGATCTGCTTCATCTGTGATGGAAAACAGATAAACTGGTTACCTCAATTTGATTTTAACAGCTCTTTACCCAAAACAGAATAGTATGGACAGTTTGATGGTAAAGGAGGCCACTAAGCATATATCCCTGGATTATGGTCAGATTTTTGCTCCACATCACCATCCATCTATAAGGCCACAATGTTTTTATTCAATCACTGGCCTGTGGGGATCCTAATGTGGGCCTATGTACAGCCTGTCAGTCAGGCAGATATCTATAGGGTGGATTTCCAATTCCTTTCAGGTGAAGACTGCATTCTCTTGTTGATGTGGTCTCTCCTGAAGGGATTTCCAAACGTAAAGGGATTCTTTTTATGTGCTGTACTTTTTATTTCTAAATTACACTGTTTACATACAGTGGCTTGCAAAAGTATTTGGCCCCCTTGAACTTTTCCACATTTTGTCACATTACAGCCACCAACATTAATCAATTTTATTGGAATTCCACGTGAAAGACCAATACAAAGTGGTGTACACGTGAGAAGTGGAATGAAAATCCTACATGATTCCAAACATTTTTTACAAATAAATAACTGCAAAGTGGGGTGTGCGTAATTATTCAGCCCCCTGAGTCAATACTTTGTAGAACCACCTTTTGCTGCAATTACAGCTGCCAGGCTTTTAGGGTATGTCTCTACCAGCTTTGCACATCTACAGACTGAAATCCTTGCCCATTCTTCTTTGTAAAACAGCTCCAGCTCAGTCAGATTAGATGGACAGCGTTTGTGAACAGCAGTTTTCAGATCTTGCCACAGATTCTCCATTGGATTTAGATCTGAGCTGTGACTGGGCCATTCTAACACATGGATATGTTTTGTTTTAAACCATTCCATTGTTGCCCTGGCTTTATGTTTAGGGTCGTTGTCCTGCTGGAAGGTGAACCTCCGCCCCAGTCTCAAGTCTTTTGCAGACTCCAAGAGGTTTTCTTCCAAGATTGCCCTGTATTTGGCTCCATCCATCTTCCCATCAACTCTGACCAGCTTCCCTGTCCCTGCTGAAGAGAAGCACCCCCAGAGCATGATGCTGCCACCACCATATTTGACAGTGGGGATGGTGTGTTCAGAGTGATGTGCAGTGTTAGTTTTCCGCCACACATAGCGTTTTGCATTTTGGCCAAAAAGTTCCATTTTGGTCTCATCTGACCAGAGCACCTTCTTCCACATGTTTGCTGTGTCCCCCACATGGCTTGTGGCAAACTGCAAATGGGACTTCTTATGGTTTTCTGTCAACAATGGCTTTCTTCTTGCCACTCTTCCATAAAGGCCAACTTTGTGCAGTGCACGACTAATAGTTGTCCTATGGACAGATTCCCCCACCTGAGCTGTAGGTCTCTGCAGCTCCCCCAGAGTCACCATGGGCCTCTTGGCTGCATTTCTGATCAGCGCTCTCCTTGTTCGGCCTGTGAGTTTAGGGGGACGGCCTTGTCTTGATAGGTTTACACTTGTGCCATACTCCTTCCATTTCTGAATGATCGCTTGAACAGTGCTCCGTGGGATGTTCAAGGCTTTGGAAATCTTTTTGTAGCCTAAGCCTGCTTTAAATTTCTCAATAATTTTATCCCTGGCCTGTCTGGTGTGTTCTTTGGACTTCATGGTGTTGTTGCTCCCAATATTCTCTTAGACACCCTCTGAGGCCGTCACAGAGCAGCTGTATTTGTACTGACATTAGATTACACACAGGTGCACTCTATTTAGTCATTAGCACTCATCAGGCAATGTCTATGGGCAACTGACTGCACTCAGACCAAAGGGGGCTGAATAATTACGCATACCCCACTTTGCAGTTATTTATTAGTAAAAAATGTTTGGAATCATGTATGATTTTCGTTCCACTTCTCACATGTACACCACTTTGTATTGGTCTTTCACGTGGAATTCCAATAAAATTGATTCATGTTTGTGGCTGTAATGTGACAAAATGTGGAAAAGTTCAAGGGGGCCGAATACTTTTGCAAGCCACTGTAGCAAATAATTCACTCTGTCATTTAAAATGTTATTCTTGAACCAACAAATGTATTTTTAGTTGTAATATTGGTGTGTAGGTGCCATCTCAGTGCATTGTGCCTGAGTCTGAGCTTTCAGAAGGAGCCAGCGCTACACATTAGAACTGCTTTCAGGTAACCTATTGTTTCTCCTACTCCCATGTAACTGGAGGAGTCCCAGGCCGGACTTGGATTTCTTACTATTGCGTGCTATTCTGAAACCTACTGGGAGCTGCTATCTTGCTGCCTTACCATTGTTCTGCTGATTGGCTGCTGGGAAGGGAGGTGGGGGTGATATCACTCCAACTTGCAGCACAGCAGTAAAGTGTGACTGAAGTTTATCAGAGCACAAGTCACATGGCTGTGGCACCCTGGGAAATGAAGAATATGGCTAAATATAAAAAAATCTGTTTGTGTTTTTGAAAAACAGATTACAATGCAGGATTCTGCTGGAGAAGCTCTATTAACTGATTGGTTTTTAAAACGTGTTTCCTTTAAACAGATATCTGCCCAACTTATAGCCAAATATTGGTCAGGCAGGTCTTTGGAAGAGACCCACACATGGGCCAATACCTAACAAATCAGTCTGGAGGGTACACCTAGCAGGTTTTAGTTGCCTGTGCAGCCCAGCTTGAATCTGCTATAATTAACAACCCAGATAGAAATGTCATAAGTAATGTGGTTGTATCTAAGGTTGCTACCGGACCCCTTTAATACTGGCCACATATTAAATCTACATTCTGCAGGGCTAATTAGCAATTCTTTTAGTTGCATGTAAATCAGTTCAAACTGCAGCATGCATTTAAATTAATTACAAATTAGCCCTGCAGGATGTGGATTCTATATATATATTTTTGTAATCCTATTCGTAAGTTGTAATTAAAAATATTAGCCTAATTATTTAAATTGGCTCAGTTAGCTGCTTTCTGTGTATTTGCAAAATGTCAGTCTTGATGGCAGTCAGAAGCATTTGTAGGTACAGCACATTGGAATGTATTCTTATTCACATGCCAAGACACTGCAGCTGGGTACAAAGGACGGTGTTCAGGAAGAAATAGTATAAAACTGCAAAATGTACACATTTAGCCTGCTTCAACCTTATACTAACAGAACAGGTGGGCGGAACCTGAATCCCTAATATGCTTCTCTTCTCATTCCTCTGATGTCATATTCATTTTTCAGGGCTGGGGCTGATGAGAAATAATGGTTATTTTACATCTGAGGCAAAAGCCCTTCTGACGGGATAACTGTGTTTCAACCACATGGCCGTGCGTTGGCATCATTTAAATTTCCTAGGCCTTTATTATTGAGAAACAGGTAACACATATTGCTAGTGATATATTCAGGTAATACCACTGCTAAGCAGAGGGGCCTGAGTGGTTACTAAGTACAAATTAAAAATATGAAAGTGAATATTTTGTGTACAAAATAGGATCTATAATCCATAATGCCTGGGCTTTCCGAATTAGAAGTTTTTTTTTTGTGTAAAAAACTATCCCACAGCCACAGTGGCTATGGCTACTATAGGCACCATCTCTCCCTACTATACCTGCTATCCCACAGCCACAGTCCCTTCCCAGAGGCTATTATCCCCCACTGCTACTATAGGCACCATCTCTCCCTACTATATCTGCTATCCCACAGCCACAGTCCCTTCCTAGAGGCTATTATCACCCACTGCTACTATAGGCACCATCTCTCCCTACTATACCTGCTATCCCACAGCCACAGTCCCTTCCCAGAGGCTATTATCCCACTGCTACTATAGGCACCATCTCTCCCTACTATACCTGCTATCCCACAGCCACAGTCCCTTCCCAGAGGCTATTATCCCCCACTGCTACTATAGGCACCATCTCTCCCTACTATACCTGCTATCCCACAGCCACAGTCCCTTCCCAGAGGCTATTATCCCACTGCTACTATAGGCACCATCTCTCCCTACTATACCTGCTATCCCACAGCCACAGTCCCTTCCCAGAGGCTATTATCCCACTGCTACTATAGGCACCATCTCTCCCTACTATACCTGCTATCCCACAGCCCCAGTCCCTTCCCAGAGGCTATTATCCCCCCACTGCTACTAAAGGCACCATCTCTCCCTACTATACCTGCTATCCCACAGCCCCAGTCCCTTCCCAGAGGCTATTATCCCCCCACTGCTACTATAGGCACCATCTCTCCCTACTATACCTGCTATCCCACAGCCACAGTCCCTTCCCAGAGGCTATTATCCCCCCACTGCTACTATAGGCACCATCTCTCCCTACTATACCTGCTATCCCACAGCCACAGTCCCTTCCCAGAGGCTATTATCCCCCCACTGCTACTATAGGCACCATCTCTCCCTACTATACCTGCTATCCCACAGCCACAGTCCCTTCCTAGAGGCTATTATCCCCCACTGCTACTATAGGCACCATCTCTCCCTACTATACCTGCTATCCCACAGCCACAGTCCCTTCCCAGAGGCTATTATCCCACTGCTACTATAGGCACCATCTCTCCCTACTATACCTGCTATCCCACAGCCACAGTCCCTTCCCAGAGGCTATTATCCCCCCACTGCTACTAAAGGCACCATCTCTCCCTACTATACCTGCTATCCCACAGCCCCAGTCCCTTCCCAGAGGCTATTATCCCCCCACTGCTACTATAGGCACCATCTCTCCCTACTATACCTGCTATCCCACAGCCACAGTCCCTTCCCAGAGGCTATTATCCCCCCACTGCTACTATAGGCACCATCTCTCCCTACTATACCTGCTATCCCACAGCCACAGTCCCTTCCCAGAGGCTATTAACCCCCCACTGCTACTATAGGCACCATCTCTCCCTACTATACCTGCTATCCCACAGCCACAGTCCCTTCCCAGAGGCTATTATCCCCCACTGCTACTATAGGCACCATCTCTCCCTACTATACCTGCTATCCCACAGCCACAGTCCCTTCCCAGAGGCTATTATCCCCCCACTGCTACTATAGGCACCATCTCTCCCTACTATACCTGCTATCCCACAGCCACAGTCCCTTCCCAGAGGCTATTATCCCCCACTGCTACTATAGGCACCATCTCTCCCTACTATACCTGCTATCCCACAGCCACAGTCCCTTCCCAGAGGCTATTATCCCACTGCTACTATAGGCACCATCTCTCCCTACTATACCTGCTATCCCACAGCCCCAGTCCCTTCCCAGAGGCTATTATCCCACTGCTACTATAGGCACCATCTCTCCCTACTATACCTGCTATCCCACAGCCACAGTCCCTTCCCAGAGGCTATTATCCCCCACTGCTACTATAGGCACCATCTCTCCCTACTATACCTGCTATCCCACAGCCACAGTCCCTTCCCAGAGGCTATTATCCCCCCACTGCTACTATAGGCACCATCTCTCCCTACTAAAGCACAGACACAGGTGCCTCACAAAGGCTATTGTCGCTACTACTCTCAAAACCATGGCTGCCCCAACATATTGCGCGCTATGACATTTAGCACGGTCCCCGCAGTCGCCCCCCCGTCATTAACCCCCAAAGCGAGCCATATCCGCGAACATATAGATTGTAAGCTCTACGGGGCAGGGACCTCGTTCATCTTGTTTCTGACTCTTATTGCAACTGTACCTTGTATTTATTTGTATTTATTGTTGTACTTTGTATTTATCCATTATCTTTAACACCGTTTGTATTTATGTATTCTACTGTACAGCACTGCGTACATAAGTAGCGCTTTATAAATAAAGATATACATACATACACACACAACCAAGGACTATCAATAAATGCCCCAAACAACACTGCTCAATGCACTAACAAACAACTCCCCTCGCATACTAGAACCCCGCCCCTTTCTGAAGTAACACCACGGTACTATTTCAGCTAACTAACCCGGCCCCTCCCTCTGGGCGGAGCTAAAGTTCATCACGTGGGGCACGCATACACGTACGAGCTTTAGGCTAGAGAAATGATATTGATAATGTAATGAGAAGTACGTGTGCGAGTAAAGTCCCGCCGGTGTGTCGGTGTGTGGGGCAGTATGATGACCCTCACTGGGAGCTTGCCTATTGTTCCTAGGTTTGGGCAAGCTGAGTTGGCAGCCAACATGTTGGGGAGAGGGGGCGTGGCCTTGCCGATATAAATGGGGGAGGCGGCGAGTGGTGGAGGCTGGTGGCGGTGACGTCTGTAGCTGTGCGACCCGGGGGGCTCTGGTTCGGCTCAGTGAGGGCTGCAGGTAAATCTTGTTTGTGCGGCTTGCGGCTGTCTGTCTGCGTCCAACATTGCACGGGTAGGCAGCGATTGGGAGGGGATGCTGGGAGCAGTAGTCGGAGCTCTGCTAGCTTGGGCTGGCTGCATAAACGTTATAAGCCTGTGGGTTGTGCTCAGCCGGTTTGCACTCTTGAAACGTTTCAATGATTTTAAATTGATTTGTAAATTGCTTTTAAGGCTGTTGCTCTACTCTGCACTGCGGCTTCTGCCTGTATTACAGATTGGAAAGTTTTTGTTATTTTGTTTTTCTGCACAAAATTACTGGGTTTTGTTAGTTACCTGGGAGTTGAGGGATTTGCTCCTTTTTGCATGGCTTCTAATAACCAGGCTGTTGGCAATGCATGCTGGGACATTCATAGAGAGCAGGGTGCACATCTGGAACTTGCCATAGACAAAGGGTTAAAGTGGGGCTTTATGGCTCTCTGGCCTGTGGGTTTTCCAGGCCCCCTACACCTGTGCCTCCTGTGCCTAATGTCACTTGGAGTGTGCTAAGGAGGGACAATGTAGCAGGCCCTGGTGTCAAGAAACCGCCAGTACGCTCCATGTCTGTCCCCTTAGAAACCGCCAGTACGCTCCATGTCTGTCCCCTTAGAAACCGCCAGTACGCTCCATGTCTGTCCCCTTAGAAACCGCCAGTACGCTCCATGTCTGTCCCCTTAGAAACCGCCAGTACGCTCCATGTCTGTCCCCTTAGAAACCGCCAGTACGCTCCATGTCTGTCCCCTTAGAAACCGCCAGTACGCTCCATGTCTGTCCCCTTAGAAACCGCCAGTACGCTCCATGTCTGTCCCCTTAGAAACCGCCAGTACGCTCCATGTCTGTCCCCTTAGAAACCGCCAGTACGCTCCATGTCTGTCCCCTTAGAAACCGCCAGTACGCTCCTTGTCTGTCCCCCTTAGAAACCGCCAGTACGCTCCATGTCTGTCCCCTTAGAAACCGCCAGTACGCTCCATGTCTGTCCCCTTAGAAACCGCCAGTACGCTCCATGTCTGTCCCCTTAGAAACCGCCAGTACGCTCCATATCTGCAGACTGATGGTAATTGTATCCTTTCAGTGTGTGTGTTGGTAGGTGGGTGCCATTGCAGTTATTGTTTGCAACATTGGGTAGATAAGGGGATTATTATTTTCTCAGCAGGGGTGGCATTATTTTAATTCCTTGTTTGGAATATTTAAAAGGAAATCCAGTTTCTAAACCAAAATTTGTTAAAGAGCCCCACACAACAACAAAACTCTAATATACCTATCCCTGTAATCTGTTCCTTCCTAAAGTATGCATAAATACTATTTTTATATGCTGAAATCCAGCAGCAAAACCATTCATTTTTCTGCCTCATTTGAAATCCTGGCAGGGGAGGAGGGACTAAAACATGGATGTTTCAAATTGTAACAACTCGCAACTTACTGACCTCATGCATGAACTACATAACCCACAATGCATTGCACTGAGATTCCTTTCTTATTGACACCATGTGTGCAGGGGATTGTGGGAAATGCTTGTTTAGAACAATGCATAATCTATTTTGGTCTGTTGGGCACATTGTAGTTCATCTTTAAGTTAACTCTTGGTATCTTATAGAATGGGCTATTTATGTATACAGCACACAGGGCCATGTTTTCTATATAGGCACTCGAAGGCCCTTGTCTAGGGGTGTCCTTTGATGCCTATATATAAAAAAAAAAATTTTATTTTAAAATTTAAATATTTTCTTGGTTAAATCTGGCAGTGGAGCCGAGACAGAAGGGGGGGTAACCATCGCTCTTGAGGGTCAGGAAGGGGGTGGCTGAAGTCCGATTCCTAGGGCAGAGCTGGGCCCTTTTCTTCCAGAAAAGAAAGAAGAAAGCAGTAGGATTCCCAAAGCAATCATGTGCTACTTTGTAACCGCAATGAAAGTACATTAACCTTTTGACTGCCAGCCTTTGCAGATTCTTCTTGATTCCCAGTGGTTTGATAAAAGTTGGTACTTCAGTAGATTCTACAGCATTGACTTGCAAAGTGACGGGCTTTTAGGGACACAAACACTATTGCAGTGCTACCCATGTAACTTCCATGCAGCCAGCATTTTTATTGAGGAATCTCATACAAAGGATAGCCTGTGACTCATTAAGTCCAGCATTTATCTATCATTATGGAGTAACTTGCCTGTAAAATTTCATAACACAATGTAGATGTGACTGAATCTTTCCCTGTACCCACCTGCTTGTAAGTGTGTTAAAGGGATTATGTCATGATTTTTATGGTATTAGTTTTTATGGTAGGATAGTCTTTATTACTAAATTACACTGTGTACATTGCAAATAATTCACTCTACCATTTAAAATGTTATTCTTTAACCAATCTTTTTTTTTTTTTTTTTTTTAAGCTGTAATATTAGTGTAGGCAGCCATCTCAGTGCACTGCAATAGCAAAACCGTACTTGGGTTTCTCCTGCTTGGGTGCTATTCTCCTGTCTACCACTAGGTGAGGCATGGGAGCATATTCAGCAATGCAAATGATTTCTGAATACATTTTGATTATACAGTGCTTAATCTGTGGGCGGAAAAATATGGCAATCTCTCTCCAGATTATCCTTATAGGCAGGGGTCCCCAACCTTACAACAAAAGCACACAAGTTTCTGGGGTGCCAATTATAGGCTGTGATTAGCTATTGGTAGCCCCTACATGGTCTGGCAGCAGGAGGTTCTGTTGGGCAATTACACTGGGTTTTTATGCAGTCAAAGCTTGCCGCTAACCTCTTATTCAAAAATAAGCACCTGCTTTGAGACCCTTGGGAGCAACATCCAATGGTATGGTGCGTAACATGTTGCTCACATCCCACTGGTTGGGGATCACTGCCCTGAGAGTAACAAGGGAAAAGCCAGGGTCACCAAAAATAATTTTGTCTAATAAAAGAAAACTTAATATTAAGCAACTTTGCAATATACATTCATTACAAATTTGTAATGGCTTTTAATCTTTGTGATTATATTACTGCTATTAAAAGTAATGTTTGTCCTTTTCTCTGAGTTTGGAAACAATGTAACACAAACCAACAGACTGACAGACTTCTCTGGCTAGAGGAGACTACCCTTTGCAACATTGTTTAAAAAGTAAAAACCAGGAGTTCAGCAAATGCTGCCTTCAATAGCAATTACATAGCAATTTCTAAATACAGTTTAAATTACTAAACATTTTTAATAAATTCATATTGGAAAACTGCTTAGAATTTTCTTTTATTGGCAAAAATTATTTTTTGGATTGACATCCTTTAAAACGGGGTCGAACCAAACCCACAAACTTATGGATTCAGCCGGATACCAAATCATTCTTTAATATGCATATTACATACATATTGTCGCATTTGATAGTCTAAAACTGTAAAGTCACATGACCTAAAGTCCTTTCACTCCTACTTCTGCCAGTCATATATAATTGGCTTAGGGGGTGGGGGGACAGGTGCTGCCCTAAAGGTAAGTCATCAATTCCCACAAGCATTTTAGTTGTCAAATGTCCCTTTATAAATTCAACAGTAGGATTATTTTATCCTTCCGTCCATTGGACTAACTGATTTCTACCCTTTGTTCCATGAATAGGGTTAGACACATCTCACCAACATGACTGACATGGCTGACAATCACCAGGAGGCTTGGGAGGTGTTGGTTAATGCTGCAGAAAAATACCGCAGACTGACTGGAAATGATATAGTGCTAATAACTGCTTACAAACCCAAACTGCTTTCCTCCTTCGAATATTCTATTCACGGGAGTGGGATGCTCTTGGAGGCCACTCAACGCTACCTTGATGACATTTCTGTAGTGCACAAAACCACTGCCTTTACCAGCCCTATGCCCATCTACACAACAAATGAGACCTCATCGGGCAGACAGAACTCATACTCAAAGAGCTACCCTTCTATTTACGGCCGAGAAGGGTTTTCTTCAGTTGAGGACAATGACAAGCCCATTCCCATAATCCAAAACCAAATGCCAGACATTATGTCCAAACTAGAGGCCCAAGAAGATGAAGAGGACTATGACTACAACAAGCATTTGGAAAAGGCTGGGGAACATATTCCTAGTGACTCGACAGGTAAGAAGGATACTCTGGTTTTTATTTGGAATGTAGAGCCACGACACCTAACTCTGCATATCGCTATTTGTGGCACTGTGCTTCAGTGGTTCGCTCTTGGGCCTTGCTGTGCTGAAACCCTTAGTTCAGTTCTAGACTTGGCAGGAAATCTATTTAGTTTTAAACTACTTACTATGGAGGTAGACTTACCCTAAAGGTATGCATCAGAGCAGGCCCGGCTTGGCAATCTGGGATTTCTGGCAAATGCCAGAGGGGCAGCCATAGATGGTCACTATTTATTGGACTGGTCGGGGGGCTGCTGGTCTTCATTATAGTTATAGTTTGAATTATGTGCCGCCACCTTCCAACTCTGCAGTTTTTAAATGGGGGGGGGGGGGGGTCTTCTACCCCCCCCTCTACTTTATACTTTTACCCCTGCAATCGCTAAAATATATTTTGGACTTTTGAGGATGGTTGCCGTTATTGGCTGAAATTGTATCATGCAACAATTCAGAATTAATCCTGCTGTGCAGTCCTGCAGGAGGTGTGAGGCTCCCCTTGCTTGATACACTGGTGTCACACTAACACTGTTTTTACCCAACTCTGTGCTGTAGGACTGATGCAACTTACTACAGGTCTACCAATTTCTATATAGCTTTTATGAGACCAGCGGCGTACACAATTCAGTGCTGTCTCAGACCCACAGTGTTAAATAAACTGCATGTGTAGTACAATACTTCTGCAAAGGGTTTTTGTACTGTGCATGGGGCAAGCCTGAACTCACGGGGGAATCCTGGGAAAAGATGGCAGCAACCTGCTCTGGTTGGAAGTACCCCTAGGCATTTACAGTGCACGTTTTTGAATAGGAGGAGAATGGAACCAGGGTATGGCAAACCTATTTGTACCCTCCCCCAGTGATTCTCTTAGTTCATTTGAAACCTGTCCCCAACCTAAGGGTTGGGGATGGATGGGTCCCTTCAAGGCACCTTTATTGTCCCAAGGCTCCTAACTGTGCTACATGTTATAGCAGTCTACATTGATCATTATAATGGCAAAAAGCCTCCCCAGGTATAGAGACCAATACTGCCAGAACCATCCCTGTGTGTGTGTGTGTACTTCACTTACATTATATAAATGATATAAACCTTGTTTCCTTTACTCTTGGAACTACACAATCACAGCAAGCAGGCAGCTGCCATTTTGTGGACACTGTTAAGGCAAGCTTTGTATCACCCCAAAATCTTGTGTATGTGCCAGAATGGGGGACCTGATGCCCATGCTCATGCTTTGGCTACACATTTTGATGGTGAAGAGGGAGGGGGATGTGAGTGCTGAATGGAAAGTTAGTGACTGTCTGCGCCACCTCTGTGCCTAATGCATAGAGGCAGGGTAGGCAATATGATTGACAGCATGGATTTTTAAATGCCCTTATAATGGGTTTGGATGTGTTTAATATAAAAATGAATTTGGGGTTCGTGTTTAATTTTGGAAAGGACTATACATTGTTGTTGGGGGGAAAAAGTAGGCAGTACAGGGAGCATTTTGGTTTTTCATGAAGCTGATCTATTAGGGCTGCTGTGCTGCCTTCATGCTTATTATACATTTATAAAACAGGACGTAAAACAGGATTTTTTAGTTCCCCTTTAAAAAAAAAAAAAAAGTATAGGGTCTTTTGTAGACTTTGCAATTGCCCAAACTTGAATGCCTAGTACTAACAAACCACGTAAGATCTGGGCAGTATTCTCATAATATCCCCTTGGGCCCATGCCTCTTGTACATAAAAATAACCTGTAGATCACATGGCATTTAACTAAAAGTGCACTTTTCATTATGCAGGGGGTGTGGTTTGTGCTTTAGTTGTGTTTAACAACCTATGCTGTAACTAGTAATATTTGAATTCAAAAATGTTATGTGCAGTTTACACTCTTTAACACAAGGTGGCGCTCTAGGCGCTAGAACATCTACCCTTTGAGCAGTTTCTTATTTCTCAGTGTTTTTGCTCAGGTCTCTTTGTGATGGATGAGGACTCCAACAGCCAAGACTGTGAACCTTTTTTTGAATCTGACCAAGAAGAAAGTACTGATGGTAAGATCAGGGTTGCCCCAAAGTGGGTTTATGACTGTAAAGCAGTAGGTTTTATCATAGTAAAATATATACTTAATCTATAGGTTATGTTGCACAGCTCGGTTTTCTGTTTTACTGCATGTTTGTGCAATACTGTTCACAATATACATATGTGAATGTTATCTTGAAGCTGCATTTTTACCAAAAGCATAAACTCCGTGTAACAGTCTGTTCACTTGTGTTTTTTTAGTCCGTCAGATGAGCTTGCAACATTGTTTGAGGAGCCAGGCATATATTGCTTTTAACAGCAATTAAATATACAAATAACATTAAACCATTCAAAGTTGCATTCATACATATTGGAAAGCAGGTTTTTTGGGGGGTTTTTTTGCAGGTTCCCCCTTGGCTACAAAGGCAGTTATTCTTTTAGCTATATAGTACTTACATCTCTTGCAGCAGTGTAGCATTCAGTTACATCAGTCCCTGCTCTAATGGAGCTTTACTATCAAAGTCCCTATCCCTTTCACTAGGGTTGGTTATCAGTAGCTGGTTAACAAGACTATGTCTAGAAAAGGTGGCAGAAAACCCCAAAAATACCATAGGTGCAGCTTTATGGTCTTTACACCCCCACCCCCCTGCCTCAATCCAGAAACCTCAACCGGCTGTGTTGTCCCTACGCACAGTGTGTGGCTTAATAGTTCCACTGCTGTCAAAAATGACTGATGAAAATGTCAATTGACAAAGCTGAAGGCAGAGGACAACATTAAGCTCCTTCTGGAGGCTTATGTGAGCAGATTACATCCAAACACTCTGGGATTCCTGTCTAACATTGTCTGCAAATACACTTTCACTTATTAAGCCTGACTTCTATTAACCTCTGCTGCATCCCATGTTTCCCCATTTCTTTTTGAGCAGAGGTTCAACTGTGGGTCTCCAGAGGGCCAGCCATAGGATTGTGCACACAGACTGAATGTCCATTAGATAAGATTTTAGTTTTTATGACTTAATTTGGGTACCGCAGGTTTAAGGCTTTGCTGTATTGAGTGATTTTTGTATAAGGGGGTTATAATCCTAATGGTGGTCCTAAACTTATGGCTATCACAAGACACCATACATATATTAGGTACAGGTATGGGATCCATTGTCCAGAAACCATTACATAAAGGAATTATAACCAAAGAGAAATCATTGTAGAATGGTATTACAGCAAAGGCTCCAAACATCACTGAAACCAGCTCCCTTCAGAATGAGACACCCCTATAGATAACCGTACCTTTCAGTAGATTGCCACCATAGATTTACAGGGAGAATGTGGCAGCTTTTTGAGCTGAAAATGGGGGTATCTTTGGTATTAAACCCACTGTACCAGTCCAGAGGCACAGCAGAGATATAACCATACGGGTGATGGCACATTGGGGAAATCTGGAACTTTTCTCCAGAGCTTCTGGAGCCCAAACTTTTGAAATCCCTCCTTGATTGCATTGCATTGTCCTGTTTGTTATCATTTCAGTTTCCAGATGTCAAATGAGCATTGAAATTATGAAGATATTCAAATACATCTGTTAAACCTTGTCCATTTCTCCCCTTTCCTTTTTCACACACACTAGTTAATACACAGTACAAAAGAACTTCTTCAGTTCTGATCTTTGAGTGTTACCTAGAATCCCTGCCTTTTTGCATCACTGCACTGCCAGGAACTATAAAGCCTGAGCCAGTTGTTGGGCCAGAACCCCAATTGCTTCTACTAATTTAGGGTTGTTTGTATTGTAACTAGGTATAACTGTGGTTACTATAGAGAAGGTAGAATGTAGATCCAGGGAATTGAACCCTATGCATAGGTTGTTAATAAAATTGTTAACCTGCTTGTCTTGCAGATGGCAGTCTTACTGATGATGTACCCGGGCACCCCCCACCCCAGCGCAACTATCAGCAGTATGCAAAGTCTCTTCCTGTCACTGTGCCTGTCTGGGGCTTTAAGGAGAAGAGGCAGCAAACTAAAGTCTCTGATGATGAGACCAGCAAGGTAAGCTTGTTGTCTGTCCCTAGTTGTAGTAAATCGCTGCACTGCTATTTATCTTTAATGATTTGATTGGGTGTCTCCGACTACTATGGTATGAAATGTACTAAAATGTATTGTCTGCTCTTTGGTTCAGTTTCCATCTCCTGACCTGGACAGAATCGCAGCCAGTATGCGTGCCCTGACCATTGACCACTCACAGCCATTTGGTGACCTACCGCGCCCACGACTAAACACTGGTGACTTCCAGACAAAGTACAGGAAGTACTGAGCTGCCGGCCGCCCTGCAGGAACACTGGTCTGAACACTACAACATTTCTCCCTTGCCTCAATCAG